>NC_135508.1:5557500-5795000 GCF_051989575.1 Stigmatopora nigra | reverse complement strand
AACAAACATTTTTGAAATAGGGTATTTAGTGTTTCAAAAATATGTCTTTTCTCTCATCCATCATTATTAGCCCCAAAGTATATATAAATATATGTATAATTAGCAAAATTCAACAATTTTCCGTCAAAATCTCTTATTGATGATGGTGGTGTTGGACCAAATTATATTTAACTATATATAGAATTAGCAAAATTCAACAATTTTCCACCAAAATCTCTTATTAATGATGGTGGTGTTGGACCACTGGGCTAAACATTCAAGTGTCTTCAGGTATGTTTGCTTGTATTTAAAAGTTCAATAAAAAAAATCATGTGCAGTGCTAATTTCCCTTTTTTTGTATGGCTATTCTACAAAAGCACGTCCACTTACCCCTCCAACTCTTTCAAAATAAGCTCCAACACTGCCAAAGTGGATAAGCTGTTCGTTGAAGAACCACGTGAACTTCAGATCCAGTGAAGGGTCATGATACACCTGGCATGGTAGCACAATGCTCTCTCCCACCGTCACGTCCATATGACCAGCTGGGCTTGTGATCACGGTTGGCTCTGGAAATATGGAACACTGGTTCAGAAAAAAACAAAAAAATCTAAAATAGTCGATATTTTTCCTTCGTTCACAATTCACCCTTTTTTTTCACCTGGATATAATACATTATACCATTACCGTATTCTAGCGACTATAAGGCGCACCGCATTATAAGGCGCACCCTCAATGAATGACATTTTTCCCCCATATATAAGGCGCACTGTATTATAAGGCGCACTGTCTATTTTTGAGAAAATTTAAGACTTTGTAGTGCGCCTTATAGTCGTAATAATACGGTAATTGCTATTGACTTCCAGGTATGAAGCACTCACTACACAGTCACCTCTAGAGCCAGCCATTGTTGATGTTTTGGATGTTTTTGGATAAAATCTTGCAGTGGGGGAGGAGCTATATGATGGAAGATTTTGTAAACTAAGATGGCATCTGCATATTTAACAGTATTGTTTCAGTTCAGGCGTTTGTGTTTTTTTAAGATTCGACAGTGGTGGTTTTTCGTTTTTGGTTTTCTGTTTTTTTCCATATATAAGGCGCACTGGATTATAAGGTGCACTGTCTATTTTGGAGAAAATGACTTTTATGTGCGCCTTATAGTCGTGAAAATACGGTAATATGATTTCTGTGTTTCAGAGCCACAAATATTTGACTGCTACGGACAGAGGGGGCATACTGGAATAAATTGCATTTGGTCTGCTACCAGAGCATATACTGCATCCCTTATGTGAATTGCATAAATTAAAGGCTTGCCCAATACGTCTCTGTACAACTGTATTGCTGCAGTGGCAAAGATTAAAAAAGAAACTTACTATGCACCGCAATTCAAGTATGTGCTAATACTTTATTTGTCTTTTCGCATTTGCATCTCCATTAATCTCATTTTAAAAGGGTCCTGGACTAAAATATGAAATAGTAAAAATATGCAGTGGTGTGAAATTTGAATGTTTTCAGTTATAAATCACTGGTTGTTTGGATCAGCAACTTCATTTTTCTATATAAAACAAAAATGAATGCACAGAGTAACAACATTGAACTGAAGTACTCCAGGTAGTTCTTTGTTACTTTCAATGGGTCAGGTAGGCTCACAATGCATTTGATGATCAGGCAGCAGTACTTTGCAGTGTTGACCAAGTACTTTTACGGCACATTACTCCTCAGCCAATCATATAGTGCAGAAATGGGCAAACTACGGTCTGCGGGCCACATTCGGGCCGCTAGGCCTTTTAATCCGGCCTGCCGACGTTGTCCAAATAATGTTTTTTTTTCCCCAAGATGGCGCTGTCACGCAGAAGCCAGTGGCAGTAGCTCTGTCCACTCTTATTTGTTTTTTTGTGTTTTACAGCCCCTCTATCTTTTTTTAAATTACATTTTAATATTTCTTAATACATTCATTTTTACTTGACTTTGTACTTTATACTTTTTACTTAAATGATCAGTGATGAGTATGTTAATACTTTAGTCCCTTGGTTCAGTTTATGTTTCATATGTACTGTTAACGGATGGAGTTTTTTATTTGTATCGTATCATGTGCTGACCCAGCCCATCTGTCAAATTTTTAAAGTCAATGTGGCCCCCGGGCCAAAAAGTTTACCCAGTTTATGTTTCATATGTACTGTTAACGGATGCAGTTTTTTATTTGTATTGTATCATGTGCTGACCCGGCCCATCTGTCAAATTTTTAAAGTCAATGTGGCCCCCGGCCCAAAAAGTTTACCCACCCCTGATATAGTGTCACTAGTGTGATACAAAAGGTTTCAAACAGATATGCATACCCAAACAGTTTTGATAGCTACACCGCCGAGCTGGTGATCTTTTGTTTTATTTGCTATCATAACAAAGCAAGAACAACTAATTTCAAAGGCATTTGAGATTCAACCTGACACCGAGGATATGTCAAATGGTTCTAAATATTTAATAACTTCATGGTTTTCTGGGTAGAGGAAATGGCAATAGCTGATTCATGTCATACTACGGTAGCTTAGTAACTGTAAAAAAGACAAACATGCCAGGGTAAGTTAATATTTTAAACATATTTCTGTTGAATAAATAATATGTAGATTTAGGTAAGCACTATTGAGAAAGAAAAAATATAGAGTTCATTTGAAATAAAAAAGTGGAAAAGTCCTGACATCGTTGGTTTAGTTCCCTTTTTATTCTATCTCTTAAGGGTTTCTCGTTCAACTGCACCAAGGAGATAATAGAGCAAATGCTGAGAGTCCAGTTAAGAAGTGAATTTATGCAGCTGTGTCATAAGTACTGTATCTAACAGACAGATGAGCCAATACAGCATGTCAGGGGAATAACAGTCTATATTCAACACTGTCAAAACAAGGCAAATTGTTTATCTTTAGAGAAATGGCTTGTCGAAGCATGCATTCTAGGTAAATCAGGGCAAAGTTTCCGTGGTAGTCACAAAATGAGAAGAACTTTCTGACACGGATTGCAAAGCTGTCATATCCGTCTCCTGTTATGATGGTGTTGAAAATCAGAAATTGGCTTCCTTATTCAAAACATACGGTATTCCTTCCCACACACAATTATACTCATTTTGGTGGTGTTGAGATTTTTAAGTCTTGGTCTGACATTTTACAGTCTGGATTTTACTACTTGCATCATAATTAGCATACAAATTGCAGCAAATTTTGTGGTTACGCCTCAGTATTCCCATTCTGATCAAGTAGAGCCTAAATGCTATGTATGCAGTTTAATTTGTCGTTTGGGAGGAACACAAAGCATGACATGAACTCCAGCATAAGAATTATTTACACTCTGGAAAGCAAGGAATTAAACAATTAACTATTAAAGTAAGATTAAGCTTAAGAGTTGAAAACATTTTTTTTTAGCGCTTAAGGCTAGGTTAGTTTTTGTACTGTTTCCGTAAAGAGAATAAAATTGTTAATGTTGCTCGTTAGGCATTCACTTGCTTGTTTTGCTGCAAAAGAGTTGGAGATATGTCGGTCCACAAGAATTTAGGAATGGAACCGTACTCAGTCTAGCTTTGCTGACTTTATGAACATACGAAAACATAAGCACAGACGAGAATACGTATAGAGAAACATCCCTTGTCCTAACGCCAAGACTGGGAAAGGAACAGACTCTTTAGATGGCAAAGACTACTTATTTGAGTATAAGACGCAAAAAAATTGGACCAAAAAAGCTGAAGAAAAAGTTGCGTGTTATACATGAATTCCGGTGAAAAACTGCCCTCTGCTGGTGAGATGTAGAACACGTTCTATTGGCGGGTGCTAAAACTCAAAAACTACTCAAGAAGAATGGAATCAATTGTTTGGTGAATCTGATGATGGTGATGATGATGGTGAATCAGACTGAAAAAATTTGAATATTCTGATGACGAATTAGACTTAAAAATTGTTTGATTGATTGGAATTTGATTTATTTGATAAGGGACAGCACATGAACATGTTTATACTCATGTTAATGAACATATGTATGTAAATAACTATAACGTAAATTCCATTCGAAATTTGTGTCATACTGGTAGTTTGTTTTACTAGGTTTCTGTACCATATCATATGAATATATCTTTTGTTATATTCAGCATTTGCCAGTTACAAGTACAAGTGCAATCCTTGGTGAGAATAGTGCAAAAAAATATACCAATTTTTAGTCATAAATTATGGGTGCGTCTTATACTCAAATAACTACAGTATGTACCCAAGAAGACTTGAAAAACTCCACTTGACATCCCTCTTTATTCTGAGACTGTGAAAGTCTTAAGATGTGAGCCTAGCATTACTCAACAGCCGAACTAAAAAGTAAACCCAATTTCTACATGTAATGAAAGGTAGTGGAGACCAGAGATGAATAGTTGGTCTTCTGTGCTCAAGTATTTGCAATTCAAAGTAGATGTGAAGAGGCATCACGAAAGGACACTCTAATAGAGCTTCTGTTGTCGACTCAGCTTGTTAAAATGACCCAGAGATCTTTTTACTGCATAGCAGACGTGTTATTTAAAAATGCCATTGTGGGGGAAAAATAAATTAACCATTGAGCAAAATAGAAGCAATCAGCCTCTGGCTTTCTGCAGCTCTTGCCCATCAACTAATTGGACTTCATGTAAGTCATCTATGTTGCTGGCGTATTTGTGGGTACTTGGCCCGAAAAAGTCAATTTTTAAGTAATTTAAAACACAACATTGGTTGAAAGTCAAGCAGCTCAAGCACACACGACGAGTTATTTTGATTTGAGGTCTCCTTGAATAATTACAAGTCAGTTAAGTCAATTAGCTATCAATACGGTACTACAGAATTTGTATTTTAAGACATAGGATCATTCATTGGCAGTTTTTAGACATGAAAGTGTATGTTAGTGATGGAATGGTAGCAACAGACTGAACACAAGCCTATAAAAGAAAACAAGCTATGAACACAGCTTACCGTTTAACCACTCTCCATTCACAAAGTGAGTTTTATTGTGCGAAACACATTTTTGTGTCTACACGCACATATACACACATCTTAATTACTAAGGATTATGAAAAGATGTAGATGAGTCTGGAGCATGTGTAAGTGAGTTGTT
This sequence comes from Stigmatopora nigra, assembly GCF_051989575.1. Lineage (NCBI taxonomy): Eukaryota > Metazoa > Chordata > Actinopteri > Syngnathiformes > Syngnathidae > Stigmatopora > Stigmatopora nigra. The sequence continues at coordinate 5,789,921 of NC_135508.1, read as the reverse complement.
AGCAGTGCGGCACAGTAAAGTAAAGCAAAGTGGTTTAAAGATACCGAGCTTGTGTTTATGTCTGGTTGTGCTCTTACCCTAAGACAACACATTTGTTTCTTGGTAGTGGTGTCGTCATAAACCCCCCATTGTTGTGCCGTCTTATTTAAACTTTAAGAATCTATTCCTCAGTGCTAAATTTGACAGTGGTATTTTTCCAGTTTGCTATCTTGATTGTTTTATTTTTATTTAGCTTTTTGCTTGAAGTAGCTTGGAAAACATTAAGCAAATACATATATAAGCAAATGTAAAGATTTGTTTTCTTTTTTAAACACTTTCCGATTTAATCTGTTTAAAATTTGTAAACTAAATAAGATTAAATTTTTCAATGAAATGCACATTTTACTACAGCACCTGGATAGATTACGGATGTATTGGGTGCTCGGACGTTTGATCGCCGGTCTTTTGGTCGCGTGTCTTTTGGTCGCCTGTCTTTTGGTCGCCTGTGTTTTGGTCGCCCGTCTTTTGGTCACCGGTCTTTTGGTCCCATTTGGCCGTCAGTCTTTTGGTCGCCGGTCTTTTGGTCGCCAGTCAAATAGTGACAGAGAGTTTACTGTTGAAACCAGCTCTCAAAATCATATCCATGAAAGAGGTTAATATCTAAGAGAGAGAGAGTTTTATATCTAAGTACTGTTTAATATCTAAGTACATTTGACCGGCAACCAAAAAGGACCAAAAGACCGGCGACGAAAAGACCAGCGACCAAAAGAACCGCGACCAAAAGAACGGCGACCAAAAGAACGGCGGCCAAAAGACCGCCGACCAAAAGACCGCCGACCAAAAGACCGCCGACCAAAAGACCGGCGACCAAAAGACCGGCGACCAAAAGACCGGCGACCAAACGTCCGGTCACCCATTTATTGTCTTCAGTGTAGAAGGATGGAAAACCACTGGCATCTTAAATATTTTGATGTACTGATAATTTTGTCCCAGTGATTTAATTTGTATTATTTTAATAGTCATAATTGTCATGATGATATTTATTATTACAGTACCTACTTTGATGTTAAAGTCCAACATGAAGGGAGATTAATCTCTTCATCCAATTTCTACAGCACTTTTCCTTATTGAGGTCGCAGGTGAGCTGAAGACTATCCCAGGTGACTTTGGGCAAAAGGCAGGGTATATCCTGCACCGGTTATTAGTCACTCGCTAGGCAGGGCAAAGTTTAATCTACAAAAGCAGGCATACTTACCTTTAACCAAAAGACTGCCAGCACTGCTCGCTACGCCAAACTGGTTTCTGGCCACACATGTATACAGACCGGCATCCATTTTAGACACATTGGAAATACGAAGGCTTCCATTATCCAATACAGTAACTCTAAGGGAAATAATGCAAACACATTCATGCACAGTTATATGAAGTTTAGAAAGGCATATCCTGTTGAAACTGGCTGACAGTATGAGTGTAGTTTGAGGTACTTAAACTTGAATATAGTCTTGCTTGTGCAAGAGGAATATTCATGCTGCTGAAATGAAGAAGCCCAGTGTCCTTAAGCATTTAAAATGGAGCCTCGAGTTTATCTCAGCAAATTTTAATTGGCTGCCTGAGCTGCAGTATGACATAAGGAGGACCTCAGCAATAAGTGTTAGTTTGATTTCTGTGCACTGACTTGATAAGAATAGCGCATTTCCTAAGATGTATTCATAGTCCGTAACTGTACTTGAATTGTTAATATGTGAATTATTACTCCATAAATCATAGTAGTATATATACATATGAGCTCACCCTGTGTATTTTATGATAACAGGAATTAAACTTGATGCAGTCAACCAATTTCACGATATGATTCTGATAAATCTCTAGTTTGTGAAGCTCAATTTGACAATTAAACGATAAAAAAAAATCAAACCTTATTGTGTAATGTCGTAAATAGAAAATTCCACCCATTAAATTTCACTCGCATTCAAGTGTTTTGTCTGTTTCATTATTTCATTTTTCGTACCACACATCCTCACAGGGGTTGCGGGGGTTGCCGGAGCCTATCCTAGCTGACTTCGGCAAAAGGCAGAATACAACCTAGACAAGTCGCCAGTCAGCCGTAGGGTAGGGCATACAGAGAGACAAACGGCCATCTGCACTCACAATCATACTGCCACCAGGTGTGACCGGACGTTTGGTCGCCGGTCTTTTGGTCGCCGGTCTTTTGGTCGCCGGTCTTTTGGTCGCCGGTCTTTTGGTCGCCGGTCTTTTGGTCGCCGGTCTTTTGGTCGCCGATCTTTTGGTCGCCGGTCTTTTGGTCGCCGGTCTTTTGGTCGCCGGTCTTTTGGTCGCCGGTCTTTTGGTCGCCGGTCTTTTGGTCGCCGGTCTTTTGGTCCCTTTTGGTCCCTTTTGGTCATCATTCAAATGTACTTAGATATCAGACAGTACTTAGATATTAAACTCTCTCTCTTAGATATGAAACTATCACTCATGAATATAATTTTGAGAGCTGGCTTCAACAGTAAACTCTCTGTCACCATTTGACCGGTGACCAATAGAGACCAAAAGACCAGCGATCAAAAGACCAGCGATCAAAAGACCAGCGATCACAAGACCGGAGACCAAAAGACCGCCAACCAAAAGACCGGTGAACAAACGTCCAAGCACCGCATCCAGCAGTAGTCTAACCCGTGTCTGCCTGCCTGCACCAAAGTCAGACAAGTGAACAATCACTCCATCAGACGGCTGTTTTGGATTGGATTGGATAATTTTATTCATCCCGTATTCGGGAAACTTCATTGTCTCTTTCCATTGTAGTAATAACTATTAATGACTCAAAGCCAGGACAAAAACATAAAGACAAAAGATAAACATTGCTTCCAGCAATAATTAAAACTGCTTCAATTATTCCTCCCAAATGTCAGTGAAATTTCAAAGATGATCTGCTTGGCTATGTGACAAAAGAAGTTTATGCCTCCACAACAGATTAACCTATCAAGCGATAACAACAGACTTTTATTTCTACTGTCAAGATCATCAGTCAAGACTGGCACATTTCATCTGATGCAGAGCGTGTGCTAGTGCCGCTTTACCTGTCAACGGACAGCTGTAGTGAAATATAACCAGCTATGACAGATGACAAGTCAGCAAGATAGCACTTGTAGAGTGTATTACGAATGTTTCTGATTAAAAAAAAAACTCTAGAAAAGGCTTAATGTCTTAGAAACTCTTAAGTGATTCTGTGGTGATTCAATTTAGTCTGGCTAATGACAGGCTGTGTGTAACTGAACATTTTGTGCCTAACTTTGCAGAAAAAGTCTGTCAAGTCATCACTCAACTTGGTGTGTGTGTACACTGTCAATTTTAAAAATCTATTACTGCGTTCTTTGTGCATGGATTCAGAAATTAATCTCCGAGAGTCGATATGTACAGTGTTCCCTCGGTCATTGCGGTTAATGGGGACCGGGACCACCCGCGATAAGTGAATTTCCAGGGGATTCCCCTTCAAAAATGCTTAATTTGAATTTAATTCAAAAAATATATGTATATATATTTATTATTTTTTATTTTTTGTACCCCCATGTATACAGTACATCATATAGAATACAGGTAGAGAGTGAAATTCATGTTATAACAAAAAGAAAACAGTAAAATATGTTGTCTCAATGTAATATTTATATTTTTATTTTTTATTTTTTTTCCCCCAAAAAATCTGACTCACCTGACTTTCAAGTGGGAGGCCGGAGTTTGAATCTTGGTGTTTTTTTTTTTTTTTTTTTTTTAAAGAAAAAAGCCTTACTATACTATGTAGTATTTTGAAGGGAAAAAAAGCCTAAATATACCAATATTTGAAACAGCCAAAACAATAAATACAACTGCCTACTTTAGGGAGCCTGTGGCTCAGTGAATAAGTCATTGACCTCCCACCTCTGTAGACCTGGGTTCAAATCCTGGTTTGCTCTGCTTTGTAATTTGATCTAACTTTTCCCACTTGAAGGTACAATAAAGGACTAAGTATGATCTGGGTGTGAAAAGAGACAAAACAACAAATACTACTGCCTAATATTGGAGAGAGGTGAAAAGAGACAAAACAACAAATACTACTGCCTAATATTGGAGAGAGGTGGCCCAGTGGATAAGTCATTAGTTTCCTGCTTCTTTGGTCTTGGGTTCAAATCCAAGCACCTGCTAAGATTTTCTCAATATTATTCAGGTAAATCAATAAGATAAAATTACAAGTACTACTGCTCTCTCTCTCACAGGGCGGTGGCCCAGTGGATAAGTCATCAGTCTCTCACCTATGTAATCCTGGGTTCAAATCCAAGTGGAAGCAAAGATTTTCCCATTATTATTCAGGTAAATCAATTAGATAAAATTACAAGTACTACTGCATTCTCTCACAAGGTGGTGGCCCAGTGGATAAGTCATCAGTCTCTCACCTCTGTGGTCCTAGGTTCAAATCCGAGTGCAAGCAAATATTTTCCCAATATAATTCAGTTAAAAGAATAAGTTCTAATGCCTAAGTGTCTAAGTGTATAAGTCTTCAGTGGTGGATGAAGCATTTTGTGAAAAAAAAAGACTATGTGCTAATACACCAAAATAACGATACATTTTTGACAGGATTCGATGTTATTTAACTGAAAAATAGAGCAAAGAGTAAATAAATCCTCAACATCGAATAGTAAACTTTTTTTAAATTTATTTTGATATGAATTAAATGTGTTTTCCACACTATGCGTGGGTTTTCTCAGGGGTTTCTGATTTCTTCCATCATATTAAAAACATCCATTGTAGGATGGTTAAGGTTAACACTCTAAATTGCCCCTGGGAATGCGTGTAAGCCCTGTGATTGGATGGCTACCAATTTGTGTAGTTGGCTTGGATAGGCTCCTACACCCCCCGGGACCCTAGTGAGGATAAGCAGTCAGAAAATGTACTAAATGAAATAATTGTATCTGGCAATTAATCGCCTCTCTTGGAAATAGGTTTAATCTCAGTCATTGAATTGGAGCAACCATGTATTGCTTTGAGCAAAGATTTGGGTATAAATGTAATTAATATGTTACTCAGTAAGTTGTCGTCACGCTGAGCAACACTTGAATGTGATTGGCTGTGAGATGGCAGCAGACAATCTTTAAATCTAAGTCATTTGTTCAGGAAGTGGGGTTGTGCCAATTTAATCAAATTCTGTCACATCAATTTTTGATAATGCCTCCTGGACTTGATTGTACAGCAATTTCCTGAATACATTTGGATCATTTGAAATTAATTACGCAGCTCAAGATGCCATTCACTGCTTGAAACAGCATGGGACACAGTAATGGGCTTAAGCCAATATTTCAAATATAACTTTGTTTCATAAAAGCACCCTTCAAATATTCTTAACTGAAACAAAGTGACCAGTTTGGTCACCAGTTGATATGCTAACCAAAAATCCACTGTACTGCCTTGCCAAATACGATTAATTAACTACTACTGTGTCGCAATGAGGAACATTATCTTTTGGTAAACTTTCAGTGTTCCATTTTAAATTAATATTGCAATGTAGCAAATAACAGGATTATGGACAATTGTGAAACCCAATTAATATTTAGTCATGTGACACAATAAATAGACACTTTCTTGTTCATATTGATGGCTGTTAAATGAAGATACTGGTTGTAAAATCCCAATCAAAGAAAATGTATATTTATAAGTGTTTACAATCATTACATTTAGATCCCTTTAATCATAAAATATTCTAGCAACATGTTATTTTTTACAATCATCATAGTATGCAATGCAAATCAAAATTAGTATGTGAAATGGGTTGATGCAATCATTTATGCTGTTTGAGAATTGATTGCAATCACCTTTGCCTCTTAGCAAAGAAACACATTTGTTAAAGGTAACGGTGTGACATTAAGGTCACATTGTTGAGCAAATACTTATTTATGCTTACCACATGACCAATAATCAAAGAATTTTGAAAATCCCTCCGGTGAGATTGTATTTCATTATCTGATTTTTTAGCTAACTTGTACCTCGCTTTGTAAATATTACCTCTGAAAGATTAGAAGGAATTATTTTCTTTCAGTTAAAACTATGGGATGGATTACCGCTGTGCCACAGCTGTGAAAAACCTGACTAAAGGGTGCCTGGACGTTTGATCGCCTTTAGGGTAACCCTAACCCTAACCCTAACCCTAACCCTAACCCTAACCCTAACCCTAACCCTAACCCTAACCCTAACCCTAACCCTAACCCTAACCCTAACCCTAACCCTAACCCTAACCCTAACCCTAACCCTAACCCTAACCCTAACCCTAACCCTAACCCTAACCCTAACCCTAACCCTAACCCTAACCCTAACCCTAACCCTAACCCTAACCCTAACCCTAACCCTAACCCTAACCCTAACCCTAACCCTAACCCTAACCCTAACCCTAACCCTAACCCTAACCCTAACCCTAACCCTAACCCTAACCCTAACCCTAACCCTAACCCTAACCCTAACCCTAACCCTAACCCTAACCCTAACCCTAACCCTAACCCTAACCCTAACCCTAACCCTAACCCTAACCCTAACCCTAACCCTAACCCTAACCCTAACCCTAACCCTAACCCTAACCCTAACCCTAACCCTAACCCTAACCCTAACCCTAACCCTAACCCTAACCCTAACCCTAACCCTAACCCTAACCCTAACCCTAACCCTAACCCTAACCCTAACCCTAACCCTAACCCTAACCCTAACCCTAACCCTAACCCTAACCCTAACCCTAACCCTAACCCTAACCCTAACCCTAACCCTAACCCTAACCCTAACCCTAACCCTGGACGTTTGATCGCCTTTAGGGTAACCCTAACCCTAACCCTAACCCTAACCCTAACCCTAACCCTAACCCTAACCATTTTGTATTTAAACACACCATAAACCCTAACCCTTAATCACACCCTAACCTTGACCATTTTGTAATTAAACACACCCTAACCCCTAACCATTTTGTATTAAAACCCACCCTAACCATTTTGTATTTAAACACACCCTAACACTAATCCCTAACCCTAACCATTTGTATTTAAACACACCCTAACCCTAACCATTTTGTATTTAAACACACCCTAACCATTTTATATTTAAACACACCCTAACCATTTTGTATTTAAACACACCCTAACCATTTTGTATTTAAACACACCCTAACCCCTAACCATTTTGTATTTAAACACACCCCAACCCCTAACCATTTTGTATTTAAACACACCCTAACCCCTAACCCTAACCATTTTGTATTTAAAAACACCCAAACCCTAACCATTTTGTATTTAAACACACCCTAACCCATAACCATTTTGTATTTAAACACACCCTAACCATTTTGTATTTAAACACTCCCTAACCATTTTGTAATTAAACACACCCTAACCCCTAACCCTTACCATGTTGTATTTAAACACACCCTAACCCCTAACCCTAACCATTTTGGTTTTAAACACACCCTAACCCCTAACCCCAACCCTAACCATTTTGTATTTAAACACACCCTAACCCTAACCATATTGTATTTAGACACCCTAACCCTAACCATTTTGCATTTAAACACACCCTAATCGTAACCATTTTGTATTTAAACACACCCTAACAGCAACCATTTTGTATTTAAACACACCCTAACCATTTTATATTTAAACAAACCCTAACCGTTTTGTATTTAAACACACCCTAACCCCTAACCATTTTGTATTTAAACACACCCTAACCCCTAACCATTTTGTATTTAAACACACCCTAACCCCTAACCATTTTGTATTTAAACACACCCTAACCCTAACCATTTTGTATTTAAAAACACCCTAACCCTAACCATTTTGTATTTAAAAACACCCTAACCATTTTGTATTTAAACACACCCTAACCCATAACCATTTTGTATTTAAACACACCCTAACCATTTTGTATTTAAACACACCCTAACCATTTTGTATTTAAACACACCCTAACCCCTAATCCTTACCATGTTGTATTTAAACACACCCTAACCCCTAACCCTAACCATTTTGGTTTTAAACACACCCTAACCCCTAACCCTAACCATTTTGGTTTTAAACACACCCTAACCCCTAACCCCAACCCTAACCATTTTGTATTTAAACACACCCTAACCCTAACCATATTGTATTTAGACACCCTAACCCTAACCATTTTGTATTTAAACACACCCTAATCGTAACCATTTTGTATTTAAACACACCCTAACTGTAACCATTTTGTATTAAAACACACCCTAACCATTTTGTATTTAAACACACCCTAACCATTTTATATTTAAACAAACCCTAACCCTCACCACTCAAACCCTCAAACGCTAACAACGACCAAAAGACCGGCGACCAAACGTCCAGTCACGTATGTATGTGCAGTATAAACATTTCTAATGAGTGAGAGAGCAGAGAATAGGCTTGCGAAATATGTTGCAATAATGTCGAATTCTAAATGTGGTATGCTACTCACACACTTTAGTGTAAGAATGTAATGCTCAACCTCAAATGGGAAATTTTTCCATTTGGGTGCTGTTGCACACACAGCCTTTTGGCAGAATTTTCCTTTTTATGTTTAAGAAGGTAATATAACTGCAAGCCGGGTCTATCCTCACACAGCACAATGAGAATTTTGGTGTCTATGCTGTCGTTACCCTCTAAATAAAACATCTTACAGTAGTATCCACTAAATTTTAGCCTGGTACTGATGTTTACTACACACTCAGCTTCTTTGTTTTGAAAGAAATGTAATGCAAGATGCCGTTTGCAAAATGTACAACTGTACCCACTCTTTGGTGCACATGGATATTTGAGAAAAAGCTGCTGAGACAGCCAAGTAATTATTCCTGTACCGAAAGAAAAAAAAATGGGAAACATTCTGCATGGAAGCAGGTGTTATTTTCTTCCTGCTGAGATATTTGTATACATGCACCAATATAACATGGAAATCCATCACTGACTGTTTTCAAGATTTTTACATTTTTGGGGGGAGAAAAAAGAAAGAATTCAACATTGGTTTGACAATTAGAAAAACAAAAAGATAATGTAAAAGTGCTAAGCATCAAAAGCCTCATTTAAGGCACAAACCTAAAGTGCTTAAAATATTATGAAAGTTTCTATCCTTGTCTAATATCTCTTTGGAGGCAAAACATTTTTAAATATTATTGACTATTGCCTTGGGTGCTTTTCCAAATGCTCTATTGAACAAAACCCTCTCCAAAATCAAATTATTTTTTTGTAAAAGGGAAGAAAAATCCAACTGAATTCATCAAATGACTTTCATTTTTAAGATATATTTTGTGCTATATTTAATTACATTCAAGTGCCATCTAATATTGTTGGTGGACTTCCCTGATTTAATAAACTCTGGTTTATTGTGGTGTACTATAGTGTGGGTAATATTTTCTTGCAGTTAAAACGTTAGTAGTTATTTTAATATCTGTGTTCATTAATTATGAATAATCGGTTTAAAATTTGCTGGATGAGTTCTTTCCTGATTTTGAAAACAAATTTCATCACAGCGGTTGTTCAACTTATGCCTTATTATGCCTTTAAGGTATTTCTAGTACCATTCTATTGAATAATAATCAAAATCTTCCTCTATGATTTGTAACTCATTTTGGTATGACATGTCACATATGGAATTCTCATAATTCCCAAACTTTCCATATCCCTTTACCTCCCAGTTGAGAGACATAGTCTCCTCAGTGTCACCTCAGTGGGTTGTGACTAGAACACCTCACCAGGGAGGCGTGCAGAAGGCATCCTTTTCAGATGCCTGAGCCACCTCATCTGGCATCTTTTATTATGGCAGAGCTATGGCTTTACTCTCAGCCCCTCTCCGATGATGGAGTTTCTCACCCTAAGGGAAAGGCCAGACACTTTGTGGCGGAAACTCATTTTGGATGCTTGTATCCGTTTTTTTTTCTTTTTTTGGGTCAAAACCCTCAGTTTGTGGCCATAGTTGAGTTTAGGAACACAGATCGACTGGTAAACAGAGAGCTCTGCTGTTTCTTTACCACAACATACCAATGCAGATTCCGCAACAGCCACATCTAGACACTGCCATTCTGCTTAAATATCGTGGTTGTTATTGATTAGCAAGGAAGTCTAATAACAAAGCTTCACAGAGTTAACATATCCAATAACACTCTCCTCGTGCAAGTCTCCAAGCAGAACGCGGGCGAGACCAACAGGAAAACATTCCAACACCTCCTACAAGGAATCCAAAAAGCCTGAGTCCTCTGAGATAGTGTTTTCTGTTTTGGCACAAAAATTAATTAGGCCACTTCACCTGGCATGAAGGTTGAGTGGGGCTACCCTATCATTTACGGTGCTCGGACATTTGGTCGCCGGTCTTTTGGTCGCCGGTCTTTTGGTCGCCGGTCTTTTGGTCGCCGGTCTTTTGGTCGCCGGTCTTTTGGTCGCCGGTCTTTTGGTCGCCGGTCTTTTGGTCGCCGGTCTTTTGGTCGCCGGTCTTTTGGTCGCCGGTCTTTTGGTCGCCGGCCTTTTGGTCGCCGGCCTTTTGGTCGCCGGTCTTTTGGTCGCCGGTCTTTTGGTCGCCGGTCTTTTGGTCGCCGGTCTTTTGGTCGCCGGTCTTTTGGTCGCCGGTCTTTTGGTCGCCGGTCTTTTGGTCGCCGGTCTTTTGGTCGCCGGTCTTTTGGTCGCCGGTCTTTTGGTCGCCGGTCTTTTGGTCGCCGGTCTTTTGGTCGCCGGTCTTTTGGTCGCCGGTCTTTTGGTCGCCGGTCTTTTGGTCGCCGGTCTTTTGGGCCCCGGCCTTTTGGTCCCCGGCCTTTTGGTCGCCGGCCTTTTTGTCGTCGGTCTTTTGGTCCCTTTTGGTCGCGGGTCAAATGGTGACAGAGAGTTTACAGTTGAAGCCAGCTCTCAAAATTATATTCATGAGAGTTTAATATCTGAGTACTGTTTTATATCGAAGTACATTTGACCGGCGCCCAAAAGGCCGGTGACCAAACGTCGGGTCACGATCATCTACTGGGTTGAACTCCATCATACAGTTTCTGAACCCTAGAGAAATATGCTTACTTGTTGCAAAGTACAGTACAGCTCATGGTTGCATTAGTACATAAACCCCTCCACGATGAAAAGGTGGCGCCTCACGCGGAATTATTATTATGATTATACAAGTACCATCATTTGGAGTGCCATAGTTTTCTTTTGTTTCTACTCCTTGACAGGAATAATAAGAACTTAAAAGCTTTCCAAGCCAGCAAATCCAAGGAATCTCAATCAGTCCCAAAATGAACATCCAATAATTATCTCCTCCTTGGGAGCAATGTCTGATGAACACTTTATCTTCCTGTCTTTCCTTGCACACTGAGGTATTACATTGATCTGCACAACCTGATTTCTAATAAAACAAGGTTACCAGCTACCTCCCTTGATACTACATCTACTATAGCGCAAGAAGGTATGTTATTCCGCAGCTTGACATCGATCGGCCCTATTGGGGTTTCTTTCCATTTCCTACATGTCTCAACGGTGACTGCATCAACATCATCTACCATGTGTTGGAATACCTCTACATGCCACTAATGAGCTAATGGACCAAGCGTCTGTGAGCGGTCAATTATAGTTTGTAAACTATGAAAGCTGGAAGGACAATCAAGTCAAAGTCAGTATGTTTAAAAATATAGGGAAAATTGTAGGATGCATAATGTGTAGAACTTCCAAATGCTATTTTGCTGTTGTCCTGGTTTTTGCAGAAATATAAGTTAGAAAAATACCACGTCAATTAAATGCATGTGTTGCACTACATATGAATAAGGAATCGCAATACCTGTGGTTTTCTCTTAAGGCTTCTTTTCCTTTCCTCCATGAAATCACACCCCGGGGAGACATTCGAGGCTTGCATTCGATCAGGACATCACCACTCTGTCGAGCCAGAGTTTGAGGCTTCAACAAATTCTGAGAGAAATCTGGGGCTACAGCTAGAAGAATAGGAGAACAGATGAATGGTAGCATATTAAAATAAAAAATAAAGAAACAGCAGGAAATTTAAGAGGTTTGAATAACTCTTGAAATAAACTAGCTCATCAAGAGTAAGTGAGAACCAGAAAGATAAAGGTCAAGTCATGTATTCTACTGGGTGGCTACCCCATCCTTTTGCTTTAATACTCATATTCTCACATGGGCGCAAGACACATTTACAGATTAAAGAAGCGTCAGTGAGGTAGCCCGGGCATCCCTTTCCCATCAAATGGGTGCTCGGACGTTTGGTCGCTGGTCTTTTGGTCCCTTTTTGTCGCCGGTCAAATGGTGACAGATAGTTTACTGTTGAAACCAGCTCTCAAAATTATATTCATGAGAGAGAGTTTAAAATCTAAGAGAGAGTTTAATAGTACTGTTTGATATCTAAGCACATTAGACCGGTGACCAAAAGACCGGTGACCAAAAGTCCGGTCACGCCTCAGATGAGGCATTCCCAGGCCAAGCACAACAAAACCTTGTCTTTCCAGGTTCTTTCAATTCGGTCCTGGGTTAATCCAAGGACTTCAATGTTCTCTTACAGATCATCAGTTTAAATAATAAATACAGAACTAAATGTTATATATTGTGAATTAAACTGATAAGAAGCTGAAAAGGATTAAATGTTATTTTTGTTTTACACACATTACCCATTTCCCTTGTTGGTTTGAATTGTGGTTAATACTTCGTCAGCATCAGACAAACTTATGAAAATGCTCAAGATGATCTTATTGTCTTCTTACCTATGACTCGAAGCTCAGCATTGGTGAAGACTCTACCATGCTTATTCTCAGCTACACACTGGTATGTGCCGATGTCAGCAAGACTGAGGCTACTGATGGTCAACATTCCATTATTCACCTGGATTCGGCCCTGGTTGGGATATGAACAGAAACAAATATTCTCACGGGAAAAACACTGATGAAAATTTACAAAATTAAGGCAGTTGTACATTTTATTTTGTCACATATTAAGTAAATAGTCATATAAATGCAACATACGATAGTCTTCCACTTGCAAACTACCACTTCCACAGTTAATATTTCAAACAGTTGACCCCAAAATTTAAAAATGCATAGGTCATAAGTCTTTACATGGAGTATAAGATTAGAGTAAACTTTATCCGTCCTGTATTCGGGTATTTCAGTAATAAAAAATGAAAAAAAATCAAAGAAGAACAAAAAGAAAAGAAACAGCTTCCTCGGAAATATGAAAGAAGCCCTTGAGAAATGTATTTTTAGTAGCCTATTCTGAAAATAAACTACAATTATTAAATATATATATATATACAAACTATGACTATTTGACTACTATTTACATGTACATCGTCTTTAATAAACAGTGATTGACAGTAAGATTTTAATAATAAGAAAATTCTAATAAATCAAATCAAACAAATGAAAAGAAAAATAAATATTCAAGAAGAGAAACCCATCCCCATTATAATTACTTTTTTTAAAAATAGACCTGTGTGACTTTAGCTCCTTGGGTGAAGCACAATGATAATGTATAATGAATATATGATTTTCTACACTAGCATTGGCAATATTACATTTAAATACAAAATGTATTAATAGATAAATGCAACTCTCATTTTAAATGTATTTATTTTATGATTAAATATACAAATATTATAGACAAACGGGTTTCTATGCTGCATAAAACCATAATTTTGTGGCATGAGAGGTTTAACGCTACACAGCATTTAAATGTAGTTCAGTGGTTAGAGTGCAAAGGCCCTTAACTGAAATTAACCATTTCTATAGCGGAAAATGAGCCTCACATTTCTGTGAAGCTTTTTTTGCCCAATCACCCTTTCAGAGTTATTTCAATTCAGCAACACTTTCTCGAGCATGAAAGGCCTTTTTTATAAATTCATGCCATAACATTTTAATCGGATTAAATTTTGTAGTCTGACTAAGCCACTCCACTTTGCTTTTTTTTCTTTTCTCAATACAAGTTGACTTACTGGTGTGTTTTGGACCATAGCCCTCTGAAACTTAAATATGTGTCAACATGGAGTGATGTTTCTTTTTTTTCATTGAATGTGATGCTAGATCAGGGGTCGGGAGCCTTTTTGATGGAAAGAGCCATAAACAATTCTTTTAATTTTTATAAATGTTAATCCTTGAGAGCCATGCTCCGAATTTAGTCAACATACATGTAAATGTGTGCCTTTTTTACTCACTTCACCACTTTTAAAGTACAAAAGGTCTCCGAATTCTTTTGACAACATTGTTACATTGTTGCGAATCAATGAGTATCAATGAGAAAATCCATGCAAAAGAGTGTAATGAAAAAAAAAAGATTATAAGCCGCTTGGGGTAGTTTCAATACCATAATACCAATTTAACACTCCTATTCCTGTGCTTTCTCACCAGCAGTTTCCATAATTTACCTCACAGGTTAGTGGAGAGCCATAAGCACCCACCAAAAGAGCCATATGTGTCTCCCGAGCCATAGGTTCCCTACCCCTGTGCTAGAAAGTTGACATGAACACTCAATGCATATGATTACAATATGTTCGTGTGTATTTATGAAATAAAGCATCTTGTTACAAGATATAAAATTAATTAAGAAAAACATTACAACAGCAATAGTGTCAATGTATCTGTATCTTAATACAGAAAAAGTCCACATTACTTTATGAAATGTAGTTCAGTGTATGACCAATTTAATATTATAGTATAGTTAATGTGGTATTATAAAGCACATTATGAAACATTTAATTGGCAAAAAAAGTGATATCTAATTATATAAGACTGCTAATACGACAGGACGCTAGGCTGAATCTCCTGATACCCAACAGGCCCTGCAGCAAGAGAGACCATCTGCAAACCCGCTAAATCCTCCTCCAAATATGGGAAAATCCAAATCCATGTGAATAATACTGCTTCTTGCCACATGCTGCCAATTTAAGTAAAACGTAAACAATGATGATGAATGGTTGGTCTAAAAGGGATCGTAGTTAAAATTTACATGATTTCACGACACATTTCGTGACCCCATGTACTATTTTGTTCCAAATTTTAATTGCTGATCTCATCAGGAGAGAATTAATTCTGTACAGCATATGCAAATACTTTGACATAATTTAGCGTCCGCACTTTCATTTAGTTTCAATTATAAATGCTTTTGTCATAGTAACAGATAATACATTTGAGTGGGGGGGCCTGTATAAGAAGCAGTTTCAAAATAAAAGACAACAACCTAACTGGATTGAGGCCAAGAAAAGATGGATTTTATGTCTTTTCATGGAAGAAAGAGAGTGCTACCGTGGTTTTTGAATAGACAGTCCTTTTGAAAAAATATACTGTAAAAACCCACTGGAGTGAAAGAAACTAAAGAGATCTCTGTAAGTGCATGAGCTGGTGGTCGCTCTTCCATTCAGTAGAAACTGCCCTAGAGACTCTGTGGTGTCCCTGACATCTCTAAAAGGTGCAGTGAAAAATCTCATTTGAGTATTTTTTTTTTTCAAATCTGCCATTAGGAAAATGAGATTTAGGAAAATCAGCTTCTCTTGCTTTTTGGTATGTCTTTTAAATTTAATTTCTAAAACAACGCTGTCTTTGCACACCATTTAAGGAGATTTCAGGTAAGAGTGACATATTAAGCCAGCCAAGGGTAGAGTGTGGACTGTTGTGCCCCTATTTGTAAAATAATACATATTCATGTAAATACAAATTCATACAAATTTCATATTCAAAAGAATCCTCCTGTTTTCCCTAGGCCAGACATGGGCAAACTACGGCCCGCGGGGCATATCCGGCCCGCCGACGTTGTCCAAATAATGTCAGCCCCTCTATCTTTTTTTAAATTACATTTTAATATTTCTTAATACATTCCTTTTGACTTTACTTTGAACTTTATACATTTTAATTTAATGATGAGTGATGAGTATGTTAATACTTTAGTCCTTTTATTCTGTTTATGTTTCATATGTACTGTTAACGGATGCACTTTTTTTTTATATGTATCGTATCTTGTGCTGACCCAGCCCATCTGTCAAATTTTTTAAGTCAATGTGGTCCCCGGGCCGAAAAGTTTGCCCACCCCTGCCCTAGGCCTTCAAACAAGGCAGAACTGTTCTAGATATGGTCAGGAGGCGGAACTTAGCATTAAATTACATCATTGATTCTCAAGCAGTGTGCTATGGTACATCAGTATGTCAGATAAAATCATCAGGTATTACAAGTCTGGAGAAAAAGAATAAAATAAAGACGCAACAACTACAACAACAAGTAACCTGTGAATCCACTGGTGAGATTTTTTGTTTATAATTGGTATACGGCAAGTATTTTCTCTCAAAGATCCACCTGCTGTCTTACATTACACTGCGGTTACAATGCAGAATTTCAGGAAGGCAAAGGCTATGCATTTGTTTATTGTATGAAAGACATTAATTATTCCCAACTGTATTTTGGTACACTCACTGGTACATCCCTGACTCTGGTGAGTGAATAACCATAACATTTGTGTTTAGATACACCTCAAACAGAATGGCTACTATCACACTTAATTTGATTTGTTGACTAAGCAAAATATAATGCAGTATAATGTGAGTGGGTTCTTGTTTCGCTAAGGGGGGCATTTTGAAGTGACAAGCCTTTGCAGTTAATTCTGTTCCTCTGGAGAGAGCCAAAGAGGAGAGAAGGAATAGATAAATGTGTGTGGTAGAGTCTTAAGAGAAAGTCAAACCAAAACAGAGTGAGAAAAAAGGCTGAAAAAGAAATGGAAGGCTAAGACATTTCAATGAGAAATAACAAATGTTCACCTTGGCCCAACTTTGCGTCTGACTGTCGGTTTCTGTCTCTCTCTCTTTCTTTTTCTTCTACACTGACCTTTTTGGTTTGCGAATTGATTTAATGCTGCTCCTGTTGACGTTGGCATTTTGGAAATGGTAACCCCTCAACTCATTAATAAAGTCACATGAACAGAGAATGTTACCTGGGCAGACTGCCAAAGGAGGTTTTACAGTGGTATTTACAAATCAATAACGAATGATTCTTTTGGTTAAAGATACCTGATGGAGAAGTGACCTTTGATAAGACTAAGAAAATAATTTGTAATAATTAACTCCGCTAAATAGACATTTAATCACTTAATCACAAAAGTTTTGGTAACCAATTGTGATACACACATTATTCACAACTGCCATGAAGCAAGTTTCACACCACAATACAAAAGGTAAAGTGAAACAACGAATGGCAGGGAAAATTTCCCCAAACACACCAAAAATGGCGACCAACAAATATGACATATGGTAAAACAACACCTGCCAATCCAATCATAAACCTTGCATGTGCTGATGCCGAGACATCACCACTTAAGGGGAGCGACTTAAGTGCCCAAGATCCAAGGATCATTTAACAACCAGCTGTCATTGCTGCTTCATGTAATGCAAGGCAGCCATAAGATGCTGTAGTAGTACGAGAGAGCGAGAGAGACTAAAGCACTTATTAAGAGAAGATACGTCTCATGAACAATGACCTCTAATAATAAAATCATTGCAAGTCCTGTGATGCGAGTATTCACATTCTGCAATGTTGTGGTTCAAATGACATTGAAGACCTAATTCCTAATATTTAGACTGACATTCTGGGTACCCGGACGTTTGCTCGACGGACACTTGGTCCCCAGACATTTCGTCGAACGGACGTTTGGTCGACGGACAGTTTTCTCTCTGTCATGATTAGAATTTTGAGAGTGATAGATTACCTGGTTGATCGCTTTCAACAGTAAACTCTTTCTCTCAAAATGATTATAATGTTGGGATCGAGAGATTACCTGGTTGATCGCTTTCAATAGTAAACTCTCTCTCATGTTTCTAATTTTGAGAGCGAGCGAATCCGGTGACCAAACGTCTGTTCGACGAAACGTCCGGGGACCAAGTGTCCGTCGACCAATTGTCTGTTGACAAAACGTCCGGTCATGGACATTGTGATATACTTTACTACATTTCCTTATTTTGTTTCATTATGATGATACGTGTAGGTATGCAGAAAGAAACAATTAATGGCATTTTCATCACAATACAGTTAAGTTACACACCTCTGCCAGGTCCAGAAGCTCTCCATTTTTCATCCAACGATAAGAAGGTTTAGGTTTGGCACTGGCTTTGCACTCCCACACCAGAGTTTCATCAATCGTCTTCTGTGCATCCGGAGGCTTCTCAGTCAAATGAGGTGGAGCTGCCACAAATCATATGTAATGATTGCAGAATCCAAATATATAAACAGATTAACTGTAAAATCAAACTAGTAATTATTCAGTGCCAGCCTCCCCAAAGATAAATCATTCCAAATTAAATCAAATTTTATTTGATGAAATATAATAATCAAATGTAAAAAAAGTTGTTATATTTCTAGGAGAACGTTCGAAAAGAGTAAGATTATCATATAAACACATTATGAACAGAAAAAAATGCATTGGGTCTTTTAATTACAGTAATATGTTGTTGTTGTTTTTAATTTGGATGAACATTAAAGGTTTATAAGATTCTGAAAAAATATATTTGACAAAAATTATTATTTTCAATCATTTTTAAATAGTCCATAAATGGAGTCTGTTCAAATTTGATTTAACTCTGTATTTTATTTTACTATTTGAGGCACCTCTCTATATTTATGCGACTGTCACATAAATGTGGTGCACCTAATCTCCGGTGACAGACAAGAAAGATGTATGAGCCTTTTGGAGAGGAGACACATTAATACAGATAACCCTGCAAGGGTCAAGGGGAGAGAGGAATCTAAGTAAGTACATCTCCTTGACATGCTCTCCTGCATAGAAAAATCCATGAAATTCTTTTGTATTGTGGTCTAACCAAGGCTATATGAACACTCAGTGCCATATTTGTAACTTTTTTCATTAGAAAAATTCAGCAGCGTAAATAATTCCTCTCCATGACATTTACAGAAGAAAGACTTCCCATATCATAGTAGCAAAGAGCCACAATAGTTTTATTTTTAAATATTATTTAGAGTTGGGAGAGAAAATCGTTTTATAAATTCCATTTCATTTTATCCAACTTAGTTTTTTAAATGAAATTTAGACGCATATATATATATATATATATATATATATATATATATATATATATATATATATATATATATATATATATATATATATATATATATATATATATATATATATATATATATATATATATATATATATATATATATATATATATATATATATATATATATATATATATATATATATATATAATGTGTAAATTGTGTGTTTGTTTGTATGTGGACAAGCATCAGCTCTTCTCTGGCTTCTATTAGAAGTATTGTGTAATGCTTGTTTAGTATAAATAGCACAATATAGAAAGATTTTGGTTGATTACAATTTGCTAAAAGGCCCAGGCCCAAAATAAAGTTTAAAAATAGCACATAAATATGTACATAAGTACATATCTTAAAGAAAAGATAATGTATATAGTCACATAGCCTGATAACGTGTTTAGAGTTTACCATTTACAGTTGGCCATTTACAGAAGAAAGACTTCCCATATCATAGTAGCAAAGAGCCACAATAGTTTTATTTTTAAATATTATTTAGAGTTGGGAGAGAAAATCGTTTTAAAAATTCCATTTCATTTTATCCAACTTAGTTTTTTAAATGAAATTTAGACGCATATATATATATATATATATATATATATATATATATATATATATATATATATATATATATATATATATATATATATATATATATATATATATATATATATATATATATATATATATATATATATATATATATATATATATATATATATATATATATATATATATATATACATATACATATATATATATATATATATATATATATATATATATATATATATATATGTATATGTATATTAGAAGTATTTTGTAATGCTTGTTTAGCATAAATAGCAGAATATAGATAGGTTTTGGTTGATTACAATTTGCTAAAAGGCCCAAAATAAAGTTTAAAAATAACACAAATTTTTACATAAGTACATATCTTATAGAAAAGATAATGTATATAGTCACATAGCCTGATAACGTGTTTAGAGTTCAGGTTTTTTGCCTGGGTTTCCTCTTCCTCGCTTTTTAGTTTCAGCTAAGATTTTCTGAGACATTACCTGCTCTGAGCCAATTCTGATGGATTTCACAGCTACCCATGATGTACATTTATTACCGAAAAAAAAAGATCGGACAGGACGCGCTGTACTATTCCTTTACCATTATTTGATGCAATAATAAAATATCACAGTCCTCTGTTGAATACCAATTTCAACCACCCAGCATGCACCACATTAAGTAATGTGTCATAGTATCAGTTTGACATTATTCTAATAAAAATTAATACAATCACATCATTACTTCTTGGCATGACCTCGGAATTAAACTAAACCTGATCCCATGATAAGCAACTTCTCTCTATTTTCTAACGCTTACTTTGGAATTCAGTGCACCCATATGTACCATAAAGTTCTCAATTATATCAAAAGCACTCCTCTTACACATGATTATTAAAGTCAAGCTCATCCCACACAAGCTATATATGCAGACATCATCAAAGAAAATTTGCAAGATAATGTGAAGAAAAACTGTAGTCCATTTTGCCAAGGGTCATTAAAAGCTTTCTCAGAAGGTTGTCTTATGTGCAATGTTAGTAAGGGGCAAATCACCTCTCCCAGAAAGGTGATATAAATCTGTCTATGCAGATAAATCTGTCTATGCAGCCTCCAATTTTATTTGTTGTTACAATAAAGAGTCTGTCAGAAATGAGCTATTGGAAACAGGCAAATGTACTGTATGACATAGTTATATGATCTAATAAATGCTCCATGTTTCCTGACATGAAATAAAACATTTTTTTGCTAGACTCATAAAAACTATACTTATTTGCGAACCAATTTCAATCTTGCACAGTAACAGTGAATCCTTGAGGTTTTTAACAACTTCTATGAAACAATAACTTGAGCACTCGCTTAGGTTTTCTTGAAAATACAGTGTTCCCTCGGTTATCGCCGTTAATGGGCACCGGGACCACCCGCAATATGTGAATTTCCGCGAAGTAGGGATTCCCCTTCAAAATGCTTAATTTGAACTTAATTCCAAATGTTTTATTTTTCTTAATTGTAAAAAAAAAAAAATTAACCCCCTGTATACAGTACACCATATAGAATACGGGTAGATAGAGTGAAATTAATGTTATAACAAAAAACTGTAAAATATCTTGTTTCAATGTAATATATTTTTTCCAAAAAAAATCTGCGAAGCTCTTAGTGCGCAGTAGCTGAACCGCGAAGTAGCGGGGGGAACACTGTATACTCATTCCTCGATGGTGAATCTGATAATCTGGTGTACTCTATAGTCTAAAAAAATATAGTACATGAAATACAAACAATATAATTACCATAGAAAGTCAGCTTCCCTTTTACAGAGTTTCTCCCTCTGTTGTTTTCAGCCAAGCACTCATACTGTCCAGCATCTTCCTGCTGGAAGTAAGGGATCTCCAACACTCCATTGGCTTTACTAATGTCCACTTTTCTTCCAGAAGAAGCTCCATCAATTCTTCGCCAGCTGATGGTGGGCACTGGGCTAAAGTGAAATTGAATGACATCATGAGTATTTGGCAAGAATGGCAAAAACATTGTTCTGGTAATACATTCAAGTGTTATTTCTTATAGTATAATATCACGAGCCACACATTGGACAATTGCCTATAGTATATTTGCCCAATAATGTTAAATCTGTCACTGGAAGGCAGATGATATCATTGGTTTCACTTTACAAATTCTAGTGGTGCATTAAAGAACTTAATGTGATCATGATAGAGAAAAATACTCTGTGGAGCATACTTTCCAAGTGCAAAACATTCCAGCTTGATAGTTGAGCTCTTGGCTACGGGAACAACCTCAGGGAACTGTACCTCAATCTTTGGTTCATATTCACCCATTACACCTGAAGTTCAAAAGACAAATTGGAAATTCATGTCAGACATTTTTACCAGATTTAAGGGCTGGAAAGGTCACAAAGAAAATATTATCAAAAGAAAAAACTCAGATAAAACTCTATACAGTGTTCCCTCGCTACTTCACGGTTCAGACACCGCGGACTCAGAGCTTCGCAGATTTTTTTGGGGAAAAAAAATACAAATATTACATTGAGACAAAATATTTTATAGTTTTTTTTGTTATAACATGAATTTCACTCTCTCTACCTGTATTCTATATGGTGTACTGTATACAGGGGGTGTGGGGGTTGGGGTTTAAAAAAAAATAAAAAAATAAAAACTAAAACAAAAATTCATTAAATTCAAATTAAGCATTTTTGAAGGGGAATCCCTACTTCGCGGAAATTCACTTAGCGCGGGTGGTCCCGGTCGCCATTAACCGTGATAACCGAGGGAACACTGTACAGGCAAAAAAGCACACAGAAAATATCTACACCAGATTTGGACTCACAAACACTGAACTGTAACGAACATCCTTTATACATTTCTAATAAATAACAGAAAGATACTTGTTGAAATTGCATTATATATAAAAAAAAACGCATTTGATTGAAAAAGGAGAAAAGACCACCAATTCTTGACACAATATCAATTTGTACGTACTATGTATGTACTATATCCATTGTTCTTACCATCTACTCGAAGCACAAGGGGTGTAGGTGGTCCTTGAACACTGCTTTTGGTGACTGTGTTAGTAACTACACAAGTGTAGTTGCCCACATCAGAAGGTTCAACTTTGGCAATGTAGAGGTTGCCAGTCTTCTGAGATACAAATCTCCGGGTGTCTTGGATGACAAATGACGGATATGCATTGAAGATCCATGAGAAGGTAAGCTCTGTAAATAGTTATGGGAATAGCAGATGTGAGGTGCACAATTCAAATATGCTCTTTCTTCAATTACCACAGACAGACTGCAATTCATCAGAAGCTATTTCAGGTCGAAGCCTTTAGAGATAAAGCAATTAGTGGATCGAACAGTGGCAGCGTTCCGTGATTAGAAAGTGAAATGAATAACTCAGAAGCAGTTATACTTGCCATCTCTAAATGCTTTCGATACACACTCTTACAATGGTTATTATGACACATGAAGACATTAGATTATTTACAAATGCAATACTATAATCTGCCTGCAACTCATTATATCATATATACTGAAAATATTAAGAGCAGAAAAGCCAAGTGCATTTTGTGGCTAGAAAGTATTTATTTCATAGTATAATAAATCCACTTCCAAACTATTGATGTTTTACAAAAATTAGACAATGACTCTCCTCCTTATTTTGCTTTTCCTAAATATTTAATACATTAGTATGTTTCAAAGCATCAAGACCATATCAACAGCAAAATGTAGTAGATACACAAAGCCGACATTGTGAAGTCTTATTTATAAACCCATCTTGTCCAATGTGGAAAAAAGAAAAGAACTGAAACATGATGAACTAATTGAAATGCAGTGGTCTGGAAATGTTAAGAATTCATTTTCAAGGATTTTTGTCTCCGCCAAACATAGGTCAAATCAATGGTTTAGAAATTATGAAAACTGGGAACAATAGTGAAAGTTCCATGACCCCATTGGCCATTAAAAGCACACGCAACCACAACAAAATACTGCTTTCAAACAAAAAAACAGAGACAAGTGTTACATTATATTACATACAAAAATATGTATGATCCCTAAGACTTCTAGAAAAAAATCTGACACAAATAAAAATACGTTCATTGATGTTTTCTGCTTGTGAGAGTTAGTTAGTTGTAGTAAAAATATGTAAAACAATTACCCAAAATGATGGCATTGTTGTTCTGGGGTTGCTTTTTACTTCAGGACCTTGACGATATTGTGATTGAGCAAAAAAAAAACTTTGGCTCTCTAACAGAAAATTGTGCAGGCAATCATCCAGATAACAGTTGGTGCCAAAAGTTCAAGTACACTTGAGGTATGCAGCAGTACATAGGGCTTGCATGTCCATTTAGTGATACAGGTCATAATAGTATATACTCTGCTGCCCTCATTATACAGTAGAGGCTATAGTAGCAGTTGGGCAGTGTACACTCTGCAGTTCTTTCCCTGCACAGCAAGCATATTGTAGGGGTTGGGGCTCGGCTCATTTCAGCTTGCAAATAGAGAGAAATGCTCTCCTATGAATTTAATACTCTTCATACTATCAGCAGTAGTGGCATTAATGGTCAATAATGTTGTGTGTGTGTTTATTGTAATATGTACACACAGACAGACCCTTGGTCAAAAGATTTGGGACTAATTTATATATACCGTATTTTCACGACTATAAGGCACACTTAAAAGTCTTACATTTTCTCCAAAATAGACCGTGCGCCTTATAATCCAGTGCGCCTTATATATGGAAAAAAAAAGAAATCCAAAAACGAAAAACCACCACTATCGGATATTAAAAAAAAACACAAACGCCTGAACTGAAACAATACTGTTAAATATGCAGATGCCTTCTTAGTTTACAAAATCTTCCATCATATAGCTCCTCCCCCACTGCTAGATTTTATACAAAAAAAATCCAAAACATCAACAATGTCTGGCTCTAGAGGTGACTGTGTAGCGAGTGCTTCATACCTGGAAGTCAATAGAAATTACCGTATTTTCACAACTATATGGCGCACTTAAAAATCTTAAATTTTCTCCAAAATAGACAGTGCGCCTTATAATATAGTGCGCCTTATATATGGAAAAATGTCATTCATCGAGGGTGCGCTTTATAATGTGGTGCGTCTTATAGTCGTGAAAATACGGTAATATGAAGTCTATAAAAGTGTTATGGAGGGTGTACATTTCAAAATACAAAGATGATGTAGGTTTTTACACAGTTGGCAAAGTCTCTGTCCTGAAGGCAGTCGAAGGTAGGATAGTGTGGAATAAACCTTTCGAAATGATAAGTTGAGCATCTATTAAAAGGGAATCGTTGGAGAAGGATTTGGACACTCCAACACTAGATTATTACTATTTTTCACAGTTTTTCTTTAGGGGAAAAGAGGACATGTGGGCTTTGAAAATGTTCCAATACCTACTGATAACACAGAGTTCACACTTGTCTCTGAGGTTAATATCAAATACAGCAGTTTTCCCACTACAGTCTTGTGTAGCCTTCTTTGGAATATATCTGCTCACTCCTGAGTTGTGGCGACAATTATAGGCTGTTTGAAATTGGAAAAACTAATACGAATTCTACTCATCTATCCTGGGTTATTCTTTGAGGATAGCAACCAATAATGTCTTCAATAAAGGATTCTCAAGTTGTATGTGTATGTGTCCGCATACAAAGTTTCCTAAAGGATATTTTTCAGCAGATTGTAAGAAATAACATCATAATAATACAATTACCGTATTTTCACGACTATAAGGTGCACTTAAGTCTTAAATTTTCTCCAAAATAGACATGGCGCCTTATAATCCAGTGCACCTTATATATGGAAAAAACAGAAAACCAAAAACGAAGAACCACCACTGTCGGATATTAAAAAAAACACAAACGCCTGAACTGAAACAATACTGTTAAATATGCAGATGCCATCTTAGTTTACAAAATCTTCCATCTTATAGCTCCTCCCCCACTGCAAGATTTTATACAAACAAATCCAAAACATCAACAATGGCTGGCTCTAGAGGTGACTGTGTAGTGAGTGCTTCATACCTGGAAGTCAATAGCAATTACCGTATTTTCACGACAATAAGGCGCACTTAAAAGTCTTAAATTTTCTTCAAAATAGACAATGCGCCTTATAATACAGTGCGCCTTATATATGGAAAAAATGTCATTCATTGAGGGTGCGCCTTATAATGCGGTGCGCCTAATAGTCGTGAAAATACAGTGAATTATTATAAATGTAATATTTACTAATAATAGAATCCACTGCTTTTAGTTCACCCCATGTACCTGTGATATATATCAACTTTCTCAGTTGATCCCCCAGAATTCCATAAATTAGCATCAGATATAATATCCCGTTGCCTGAATAACACACCCTAGAACTCATTTGATCCAAATAATTTATACTCAATGCCATGTTTGAATCGTCCTCCAAAATGTGCATGGAAAGCTGTAATGGAATGTTGTAAAAACATATGACACACCATGACAGATTTTCATTCTGATTCTATTTAACTATTGTTAATGAACAGGCAGCATCAATTCCCTTATAATGGAATGAGTGGTAGTTAGAAGAATAGAACATGACAGGTCAAGGGCATATTGAATCAAGACTGCCTTTCATACAAAATGAGTATTGAATTAGAAGAAACAAAATACATAAATGTGCTAAGTGAGTCTCCAACTTTTTCCGGTCAACAATTCATAATAATTTAAGACTTTTTTCGAGGAGTATTTTTAGGTAGTAAATAACACAATTTTCACCAGTGTTTTGGGCAATTTTCAAAGTTGGCACCAATTCATGGGTTCATTACATTTCCATGTTTCACAGGAAGAGCCATTTAATGTGACTACCTACTGTATCTATATTCTTAACACACAAGTTAACCTCCATGAACTGGCTAAGGTCATGCACGAAAAAAAAACCCTTCAAGCTATGTGTTGTTAGTTGCCAACAAAAATCCCATTTAGAGGATCTGTAGCTGCAACCCACGAAGAGAACAAGTGATTTCAACCTTCAGTAAATATAAAAGGACTTCTTCCATTAGTGAAAATAGGTCAGATGCATTAGGTTCTGTCTGACCACACATATTCAGACCTTCTAAAAACCACATGACATAACAAATGATGTCTTTATCTTCTTCATCAATATATAAAATTATTTCTAAATAATATTTTTTTCCATCTTAAACAGTTTTCAAGCTCTTTTAATTGAGTATGCTTAGTTCACAGATCTACAGTTTTGTGACTTTCTGTAGCTGTCAAAGGGGCTCTGAGGCATTGTGAAAGGGAAATAATGGCTCCCTGAATCATACATGGGATAGTGAAAACCTTTACAGGGGAAATGAAGCAGATCACTGTTTAAGGCCCGGTTTTGTGATCATGAATCATGTCCATTGAGCCTTTACGAGAATGTTCCTCACTTTTAAGGAGAATGGAGTCAAATGTCTTTTCTCTGTTCCAAACATGCATCTGGGCATTGTAGTCTCATTATTTTGGTCTGCATGAAATTTGCTTACTGTACACACAAATAGTCAACGTGCATTTTCTCCATATTAGGTAGTGTCACTAAGGGACCCCGTTACTCTCGTTAGGAAATTATCATGTTTATCAATTAAATGAATAAAAGCCCAATTTACCTCCAGAGTGAAAAGGTGTACCGCACAATAAAACCACTCCTTGTCCTTCACGAACCCTCACTGGATTTCTTCTTTGAGTCTTGAAATTTTCCAAGTCTGTTAAAGCAAAGACAAAGCAAATAATTTAACCATCTTTTTTAAATTTCTCACAAAATATTTCTTCCATATGATGTGAACATGAAATGTTAAGCAAAGAACAAAAGATGTGTCACTCATTTCCATGTTTTTTCCAAAGGAATACATTTGTTTTTAGATTAGAGTGTAGGGTGATTCATTGCATATTGTTTAAATCCCTCTGTGTGAAAAAATGTTTATCTAAAAAATGACTTAAAGACTTCTGACCTAAGCAGCAAGCAATTCTTTTTGTACAAGTCACACATGAGTGAATTTAATTGCAACTGCACAGTGTTATCACTTTCTGTTTTTCCATCCACTGACAGTCCACAGACCAGCAGTAATAAAATGGTTATAACTGAAACAACAATTACATGTTGACAACCTAACACTAACAAGATTGAGGCATTTTTTTTTAAAAAAATGAGCCTTTTCTTGCTTGTTTTGTAGATACACTTTAAGCTCCAAAAAAAGAATAAAATAAACAGAAAAAGTGAAAAAAAATTATAACCAAAAAGCCCTCATACATTACAGCAACCAGCAGTTGAAGGTATAACACAATATTTAAAAATAATAATAATAATAATAATAATTTAAAAAAAAAAACATGTATAGATAGATATATTTTTTATATTTTTATGTATTTATTTATTTTTTAACAATACTGTTAAATATACAGATGCCATCTTAGTTTACAAAATCTTCCATCATATAGCTCCTCCCCCACTGCAAGATTTTATACAAAAAAAATCCAAAACATCAACAATGGCTGGCTCTAGAGGTGACTGTGTAGTGGTTGCTTCATTCCTGGAAGTCAATAGCAATTACCGTTTTTTCACAACTATATGGCGCACTTAAAAGTCTTAAATTTTCTCCAAAATAGACATTGCGCCTTATAATACAGTGCGCCTTATATATGGAAAAATTTAACTTCCCAGGCTTCTAAATACAATGTCCTGGGTATTCAGTCAAAATGCCTTTTGTACACATAAATAAAGTCAGTTTTATAGTTTTGGTGAAAAGTAGTAGTATGCAGTCCATTTATTTATTCTTATTTCATTTAATAATGCAGTACTATATAGCACTGAAAAGCATGGCACTTCACAATCCTGATATCAAGAGTTCAATTACAGGCTAAAACATTTCTGTGTAGATTTTCTTCCTGTGCCTGTGTGTAATGTACCAGCTATACTTTTCAATGTTTTATTGACAAACCGTGAGATTAAAAAAAACTAGAAGTAATAAACAACCTATACTTTGAAAGTCTATCTCTACTGATCAATATTCATGCCGCATATCCTGGAATGTAGATGAGATAGACATGCTAAAAGCCAACAATGCCTGACAAACCAAGCTGTTCTGCAGCCCTCGATCACCTTATCAAGCCTATCACAGCTTTGCACCTCAATGTGCTTTTTCATGGCATTGCTTAGTCCATTTTGAGTGCTTTCAGATGCATGAAATTGAATGTGAGTCAGCTGATTTGGGCGGGCAACAACAATGTGACCCACTGTAATGAATGTTATTACACAAAAGAAAAGTTACTGTTGTGTTGGAGGGTAAACACATTTAGGATGTTTTTTTTACAATTACAATATAGCAATTACAATTTTTATTCAAACATAAGACAGCACTTTTTCTCTCTCAGTTTGACTGACTTTTAAAAAGAAGCAACTCACTTTTTCTTCTTTTTTTTTTAGTGTATAAAAAAATACACAGAAAATGTGGACTAATCGAGTTAATTATATTGGATTACTATTATTTTAACCAGTATTGAATCCTCTAATTTGCAAAGAATTTATTCTTGGGGGGAAAAAAATGGAGGCATTGCACTGCAGCTTTTAAGTGACATTGGTTACGGTTCAAAAGAGGCAAAAATACAGTTTAATAAGTGCACAGTTGATAGAGTTAAGGTCAAAAGATGATTTGATAAATGTGTCATACAGCTAAGATTGGCTAAGACATGAAAAATATGAACCAGGAGTAAATACAGGATTAAATTTGATAAGAGAAATCAGCAGCTATATACAAAGGAGTCATATCCTGTTTTGCTTTCATGTGTATGGCAATTTCACACTTCATTAAGCGCAATATTATACCCTCGTGGATTTATGCGCAGCTCACAAATTTAGCTGTGCATTTTCCCTTATCAGGACAGTGACCCAATACAGCAAGTCTGTAGTTTAACAGACATTGCAATTGTTGATGCCATTTTGTATACCCCTTCCACTTGGAATACAAATCACCTAAAATAATGAGGAAATCCATTTCCGATAGACAATTCTTTAGATTATTCCATCTTGTATTAACACGAGTAAAATATGGGTTGTATTAAAAGAAAAAAAAGTCATTGTTGTCAGCTGGGTGAAGAAGTTATATATATGCTGGGGAGTTAAGGCTGTACCAGATGGTAAGAGAAATTGTTGGATCATCCATCTGGCAGAAGATTACCAGAGTTCATTTTAAATTGTGCAAATGAACATGAGAGACATTGATAATGTCATCAGTGTGTCACATAATACAAAAAACACTGTCAAAGAGGAAGTAGTGTTTTATGTTAACGTTCCTACCCTAACCCTCGGATTTCTAAGCGTAATAACCCATGATTATAATATCTTATCTTCATTGAGAGAAGTGCTGTCTTTGTCTACCACAGGGGTGTCAAACATACGGCCCACGGGCCGGATCCGGCCCGTCTGGTGGTTTGGTACGGCCCGGAGAAGAAAGCTGCATTGTATTAAAAATATGAATTTTCTTTAAAATTTGTAGTTCTTGTATTATCCGCTAGGGAGCTCAGTGTTTTAGTACGTGCAGCCAACATGAATTGACATTTATTTATGTTCTTGTGTTATTCTCTTGTTCATAATATATTGTTCATAATGTAAAAGGAAAATTCTGTTAATAAACATTTTGATAATTTACTCATTATTTGCACTAATTATTAGTATTAGTGACTAATACAAAGGAAAAAGTGGGCTTATTGTTAGTTCTATGTCATTTTGCAATGAGTTTACTGGTCCGGCCCGCTTGATCTCAAATTAAGCTGTATTCGGCCCGCAGACCAAAGGGAGTTTGACACCCCTGGTCTACTACAACAGATAAGCAAAGAAAACATCAGCCTTGAGGTTTTTTAATAAGCATATTGCATTATTCAGACTCAAAGTCTGTCTCAAATGACCTGAGACTTATTCTCATAACTGGCTCTGTGAGTTATTTCCTACACCAGAGAGATACTCCATCACACAACACACTTAATTAAGTTAAACTTGGTGCAATAAATATGATGTATGACATCACCACTGACATTTTTCCTCATCTCCTGACGAAAGCACTTAGTCCCAGGTCTGGCCCAGAAGATGGATGAAAGCTATCACAATGAAATGCAGTTTAGGTCATGTCTGAAAATCGACAAGGAGTATAAATATGACAAACAACCCGGTAGAACATCAGTCCTCCAATAGGTGATATACAGTGGGGACAAGGTCACACAAATATATTAAAAAAGTGGGTTGTGTGGTAGACCCTCATGCATTCAAAGACCACCTGTACATCTTCAGACAGACAGACAACAACAACCTTCCTCCTCACTATACCATCGGGTTCATCAATATGAGGGATGTCATTTGAAATGGGCTGCCGATCAACAGAACAGACACCAAGCTCTTCTTGCCAATCAGAGTAGCTTCAGGTTCTAATAAAAATGTGACGAATAAGGCCAGAAATCTGTCAGAAACCTGTCGCACCATTATTGTAGCTTCATCAAACCATTCATGGTTTTCAGGTTTAGAGACACCTCTCGAAGAAACCACTCCAATCTTGATTTGTGTATTCTTAATATTACTGTATTTTCACGACTATAAGGCGCACCGCATTATAAGGTGCACCCTCAATAAATGACATTTTTTCCATATAGAAGGCGCACTGTATTATAAGGCGCACTGTCTATTTTGGAGAAAATTTAGGAGTTTTAAGTGCGCCTTATAGTCGAGAAAATACGGTAATTGCTATTGACTCCCACGTATGAAGCACTCACTACAGTGTAGTGACTACACAGTCACCTCTAGAGCCAGCCATTGTTGATGTTTTGGATTTTTTTGTATAAAATCTTGCAGTGGGGGAGGAGCTATATGATTTTGTAAACTAAGATGGCCTCTGCAAATTTAACAGTATTGTTTCAGTTCAGGCGTTTGTGACTTTTTTTAATATCCAACAGTGGTGGTTTTTCATTTTTATTTTTCTGTTTTTTCCATATATAAGGCGCACTGGATTATAAGGCGCACTGTCATTTTTGGAGAAAATTTAAGACTTCTAAGTGCGCCTTATAGTCGTGAAAATACGGTAACTCAGTAGAAGATTCTGTTATTGCAGGATGATCACATAAGACATTTCCTGTAGAATCTCAGAGTATTTATTTTCAGCAAAATGTTGTCCGTTTGATTAAAACTTAGTCTTGCTTAAAATATATATTTCCAGTGTTTGTTCTGTTTGAGCAAATAGAGGTCAAAAATGTAGAAAAAGGAAAATTACCTAGTTTTAATGGACCCAGCAATACATTTTAAATATTTTTTTTCTAAAAGATTCCAGAATAAGATTTTCTCTTAATATTATTTTGTTTCCTAAATCATTAAAAATAGTTTATTTGTTTATACTTACAGGCAATGTGAAGACTGGCCTCCCTGCTGACGATGGTACCAAATGAGTTGGATGCCAAACACTGAAATATGCCACCATCATCTGCTTTACTTAGACGGGTAATGTGCAAGTTGCCTCCCATGAGGAAATATCGGGACCCCGGTGTCACCGGAATGAAAGAGTCATTTAGCCTCCATCTGTAACAGTAAATCAAAAAAGAAAATGAGACAATGATCTGCAATACAAAATATTATTTGAATAATGTAATGCTTTTTACACGTTTCAGTCAAGGTTGCCATAACCTTTACCTCATCCGGAAAAAAAAAATTTCACACTGAAATCATCACCAGATAAAGCATTTTAATCCCTTGGTCCAAAAAGTTCTGTATGTTGAGAACGAACAAAACCTTATATTAATCTGTCTTGATGAGTAATTTACATTTATACGCAAGCCTACAAACACGTGACAATAACCTTATGTATGGCCACACACATTCTTTCAGAAAGTACAATCTATGAACTGTGAGGTGGACATGATTCCTGCACCATGAAGTCTTGAATTTTCAATTGAATTAAAATAAAAAGATTGTGGTATTTCTTATAAGAAGGACTGAGGTAAAATCTTGGATAGCTCAGCAGGGTTCGATAAATATATTGGCAAATGTAGGTAGTACTTGGTCAACACACCAAATAAGCCAATTGGTTGAAATTTGAGGGATTTTACTTTAAGGCAACCCAGCTCAAAGTGATCTCAGATGGTTTTCAGCAACCCGCATCCCTGAACAGGGTAAGTAGTTTAAAGAATGGATGGTTATTCATCATAAAATGTAAATAGGATGTAGCACTCATAAAAAGCAATTAACCATGGCCGTGAAAACATTTCCATTGGCTGAAATAAGTTTTATCTTTGCTGCGGGCGTAAAAAAAATGCATTCACCTGAAATGATTGATAAAATAGCTTACCAGAACTGTTCTTTATTTTCAGGGTTTATCAAGAGTGTATTTTTTGAGATAAAAAGCATTAACCTTGTCAAACATTTCATTTTCACCAAGTACACATCTTCTACCAACAAAGGGTTGAATACAGCAAATGTTTATAAGTGCTTGTGCCCGGTGTATCTGTGTGTTTGTGGGATGCATAAATCAAAGATTAAATGTTAAAACATATGTACAACAAGTGTTCCCTCTAAGCTGCTTGCGCAATTGCGCACTACTTTTGTCTTCTCTGCGCGGCAGCAATCATATGGCGCGCAGTAAATAAAATCCAAACCATTTTTTTTTA
Organism: Stigmatopora nigra; assembly: GCF_051989575.1. Classification (NCBI taxonomy): domain Eukaryota; kingdom Metazoa; phylum Chordata; class Actinopteri; order Syngnathiformes; family Syngnathidae; genus Stigmatopora; species Stigmatopora nigra. Next base: position 5,756,655 of record NC_135508.1, on the reverse strand, counting down.
CCCTTTGCCCATGATGCCGCCGTTTACGCGGCTGCAAGTGGCAGTAGCTCTGTCCACTCCTATGTTTTTTGTATTTTACAGCATGTTTTACATGAAAAAATAGAGGGAATATTGACATGCACCTGCTTATGGCAGGTGTGGTACTGGTGTGCCCATAGTGAGCAATGATTATGTCGCTCACACTGGTATTCAGTGTGCTCAGGGAGGTTGTCTTTCTGCCCAGACCAACGGAAAATTAGAGGGAACATTGTGTACAACCACTATATTTTGGAGAAAAAACAAAATTCATAATATCCTTTTATTCATTAAATTGCATTCTAAAAAAAAAGGTGATTGCGACTTTTGGGAAAATTCTTAATTCCAAATTGAAAAAAAAAATTGAAAAATCCCAGTTTTGATATTAGTCAAAATATAAAAGCATTCTTGTCTTATTCTTGGTTTTCACAGTTTCAATTTTAAAAAAGGAAGCAACAAAATATTGCATGATGAAAAAAAAAATAAAGAGTAGTGAGCAGCCAAAGGTACATGCAGCAGAGCAGTTCTCAACAGCAAAACAAATAAATGCAGGGTTTATCCTAGATCAAATTGTGGCAGATGGGGTACCATTCTTTCCATGTACTATGACGTACATGTATTCTGTAAATTCAACTGACGTTTTTCCCCCCCAGACAACAAACTTTAAGCAAAGGGTTCCAATAAAAATATGACTTATGTTTAAGCATTCATGTATTAAAACTATTTACATTAACAAACCAAGTGCCAACCTTTAAACGAAAGTACACAATCTATACATTACCATATTAGGCAAAAAAAAAAACACCCCAAAATCAAATTCCAGCTCAAAAAGAATACAGTATATACCAATGATCATGGAAGGAATTATCCTAATTCAATGTAAAATAAGAGGAAGCTGAATTTGTAGAACCAAAAGAAAGAACAACAACAAAAAATAAGTTGAGTCTAGCAAATGATTATATTTTCAGCTTTGTGTATTCAATTAAATATAGGTTGAAAAATATTTAAAAGTTACTGTAACATTGTCATTGGCAAGGTGATTTTTGATATACGTTTTACTGGCATTCACAAAGGGACACAAAATCTAAGAAAATGTAAGTTTATATTTTTATTTTTTTTATTGCTCAAGTCTTTTTAATAAGCAAAATTCAGCCAAGTCATAAAAGCAATACACCTTTACTTAACCCCAAAAGTCCATCAAGTAAATATCCATAAAAGTTACATCCATGAAAGAGAAGCACTGAAGCATTGCAGCTGGTGAGCGATCTAAATGTTGGATTTCAACTGCCACCGGGCACTATTATAACAAATTATAATAATACCTTGTATTTACGTAACGCCTTTCATTGTCCTGAAGTGGACTGTATGTATGTAGAAGGTCAGAAAGATACTGTGGGGCAAATGTATGAGTGGATTTGTACCTTAAGAGGCAACTCAAGTCACATTAATTTTTATAGCCCTTAAACCCAACAAATGTCTTTCAATATTTTTTATGAACCTGCCCTATTTAGCTGCTTATAAATGCAGAATGTGAACCTACTTGTCTTTATAGGTTGAAGAGTTTTAATGTGCCACACGGGATTTTGGTTTACAATACTTCCATTGTGGTTGTCTATTTAGTGTTGTTTATTCTACGAAAGCAGCTGGACAGAAAAGGGTTTTGTGCACAAAGAGAGAATGAAAGAACAGACCGAAGAATAGAATAAATAATGATACAAAAGCAAACAAGAAAAACACATCATTAAATAGCATGTATGCTCTCTAACACAAGGAGCCTTCGTGTCTAATGTTACCGAGAAGACACCATGTGGGGAGCGGATGCCTAGCATTTTAAATTAGAAGAGGAAGATAGGTAAGATAAGAGTGTGTCAACAGGTGGGTGTAGAAGCAATGTTACTAGTGTGCTGTGGAATTCTAGCGCTACAATCCACATGATTCGGTCCAACATTCATTATACAGTACTGTCTTGCCAACTTAAAGAGTAGGGGTGTAAGATTCGGGTTGGTTCGCGGACCGCGTTAACGTCAACTCGATTTCATGTGGGCCGGACCATTTTAGATAAACTTAGATTTTTTTTTGTTTAGAAATGGATTAAAAGAACTGGATTAAAAGCCCCTAATATTCAGGTTTTTTTATAGATCTAAAACAATGTGTATTTTAGCTTTTTGATATATTTTTAGATTTTCCAAAATTATTTTTGAACTACAAACACAGAAAAAATGATTAAAAAGTGATAATTACTGAGTTAAAAGGGGGAAAATCAGGAAATTTAATATACATCTATACTCTTCATTTTATTTTGATCCTAAAACAGAAAGTCGGTACTCATGATTTACTTTCCCGGGCCACACAAAATGATGCGGCGGGCCAGATTTGGCCCCCGGGCCGCCACTTTGACACGTGCTCGAGAGTCTAAACACCACCAATCAGGAGGCAGAAAGAGGCCTGTAAATGTGACCAGGAAGAAACTATCTGGTTGAATACAATGTTGTACTGCAAAGATTTTCTTGTAGACAGGTCAATATCACTCCCACAGACAGGATCCATACCAACAGCCTGACAGGCAATGTTTAACTCTCATATTAAGATTTGAATATTCATTCTGGGATTTAGTTAAAATCAATAGTAGGCCATGTTTACGACCACTCAAACACCATCTAAGTGCATTCTCTCCATTGTTTTAGTTATGTCCTTTTGTGTAAATACAATTTATGTAGATTCAGTGTGGTTTCGACTTCTTTCCGTCAGTCACTTTAACCCCACCACCCTTGACATACTTTTTATTACTGTATTCACTCCACTTTGGATTTCATTTTGTTTATGTTCTCTTTATTTGGAATAATTTGTGTCTCGACTTTGCATTGGCTTTAGGATCCTATATTTACTTAAAAATTCACCTGACACTTTTAGGTTACAACAAGCGAGTCCTGTGGCCATTACCTGTAGGAGGGTGGGGTATATCCCTGGGCCTCACAGCTGAACACCACCTCTCTTTGATTCTCTCCAGGCTGAAGTGGAAACACCACACTGCCAGGTTGTTTGGTGAACACAGGCCTTAGCAAAACTCTGTTACCTATGTGGAAACACAACATGAAAAGGTCATTATGAATTTTATTCTTAAAAAAAAAAACAATAATTAGTATGCAAAAGCAAATATAGCAGAGGGGGGCAAGTGCGAGCTGACAATTTCCCCCAAATACTTAGTTTTTTCCTCTCATCCCAAAAACATGTACATATAGTTGGAGGGTTGAACCCTCTAAAATCTAAATTGTCCCTAGGGAAGATTTTGAGCACTAATGGCCAATCATCTCATTGTCCTCTGCGATTGGTTGGAAACCAATTCAGGGTGTCACCCACCTACTGATCATTGTTGGCAAGGATAGGCTCCAGCACCCTTGGCACCCTTACGAGGATAAGCGGAACAGAAAATGAATGAATACAACTATTTAAGTCAATAAACTAATAAAAGTTACCACAGGTACGTAGTTCTTTTCTCATAAGCATAGTTGAAACACAAAAAAAGATTGAATAAAGACAAACACTGTGCGAAGAATTGTGTAAACTTCTTTTTATAGTTTAATTATACAGGTACAGCAGTGAAAAAATAGTCAACAAGACAACTTGCATAGATTCCTGAGGTGATTGTAAAGGGAATTCATTAGTTTTTGTGAATTACATTTGCATTTATTTAATGACATCAAAATGTAAAAGCTCTGCAGATAAGACAATTTATTTGTAGGAAAGTCAAGTTCCTCCCTCAATCCTCTGAGAACAGACTACAGGTTTATCCATATAAATAACTCTGCGAAAGTAGAGATGTTAGACAAGGGGGTATTGCATGTTGATGATTTACCTCCACAAGGAAAACCCAATTTACACAATCTAAAAGATTGCTTCTCTGTCAAAGCAACATAAGAGAGGACTTTTTATCAAGTATGTGAACTGCAAATTTTCAAAAATGTGTATTTAGGCTATCTGAAGAACACTCTTAATTCTAAGAATGTGTGAATGTGGGTATCCAAGGTTATTGGATTACCATGTTATTATAGAGTCTAGAGAGGGTACCCTGCCTCATGCCCAAAGTCATACAGGATTAACAACAGCCCATTCCCACAATACAGACAAGCAGTCTAGAAAATTGTGATCTGGATATAAGGTTAAAATCTGTGATTTTTTTTTAATCCTCAAAGTAATATAAATACTATGACTGACAAAGTACAATGCATTGCACTACTGAATATATACAGCAGTTTGGCTTTGATTTGGCATTGTGGTCCCCTAGCTTCAGTTGATGGATATCATAAAAGGGGCTGTTTTTTTGGAGCACCATTGAGTTTTAGGAGAATCTTGAATAATAATCAGATAACCATATTTTCACGACTATAAGGCACACTTAAAATTCGTAAATTTTCACCAAAATAGACGGTGCGCTTTATAGTCCAGTGCGCCTTATATATGGAAAAAACAGAAAACCAAAAACCACCACTGTCTGATATTAAAAAAACACAAACGCCTGAACTGAAACAATACTGTTAAATATGCAGATGCCATTTTAGTTTACAAAATCTTCCATCATATAGCTCCTCCCCCACTGCAAGATTTTATACAAAAAAATCCAGAGGTGACTGTGTAGCGAGTGCTTCATACCTGGAAGTCAATAGCAATTACCATATTTTTACGACTATAAGGCGCACTTAAAAGTCTTACATTTTCTCCAAAATAGACAGTGCGCCTTATAATACAGTGTGCCTTATATATGGAAAAAAATGTCATTCATTGAGGGTGCGCCTTATAATGCGGTGCACCTTATAATGCGGTGCGCCTTATAGTCGTGAAAATTCGGTAATGAGAGAAATTGAGTTTTGGGGACAAAGATGAATGCTTAGTTTGCACTGAGGCAACCCTACCTGTATTCAAATATTAAAGAGAGTATACATCTGTTGCATGTCGGGAATCATTAGGATGTAAATAGGGAGAACATATTTTTTTTTAATTTTATTTTGGCAGCTGGTGCAGTGTAGAAATGGATCTGACAACTAAAATGAGTTGACAGATTATCACCTATTTGAAGATTTAAGTCTGATTTAAACCAAGATCTCAGAGACAGAGGAGTCATGAGTACCTTGGGGCTGGAAAAAAAGCAAAATGATGAAAAAGCACTCTATTGCGTTGTACGCTGATCTAAAATTGTGACACAAAGTTCCTCATACACTACAGCGCCTCAGAAATGGAGGTCATTATGAAAGTGTCTTTAAAGAAAATGGGTCGCCTCCACTCTTATCTGTTACCTGCTGCAAGATTGTGATAATGTGCAGTCATTTCATAAGGCTGCTCAAACAATGTAAAACTCAGCTTGCTATAGGAGGTGGAAGGAACTGAGGTGAGCTGGTTTGGGGTCTGAAATAAAAACTAATCTCAAATTCAATACTTGCTGACAGCTAATGAATATCTGCGGCTTACCTCAGCTTGAATAAACAGGCTCGCAGGGAGTCAGCTGTGGGGGCTGTTTGAGAGGTCCCAAATCCATTCGTTTCAGCTCAAGGTTTTATGCATCAAATGAAAAGAAAGGCAATCTTACTTTTAGAGGCATCTTAACCCTCTGTCCAGGCCGATAAGGACACCTTTGAGATTGCTTATTGAGGGACAAATATTTCAAAGATTAGGTTGTTTAAGGTAATATATTGTGGGTTCCAATCACACCACATCAAAATATCGAAATATTTCAACTAGTGTTACCTCGCTTATCGCGGTTAATGGGGACCGGGACCTCCGCAATAGCTGCATTTCCGCGAAGTAGGCGTGCCCCTTCAAAAATGCTTAAAGAAACGTATAACACGTGCACAAAAGCACCACCAAGCAAAAACATCATAGTAGTCCGGATGGAGGATCTTCTGCAGTTTTTTTGCACGTAAGAAACATCGTTATTGTTTTTTTGGGCGGTGAAGATGCGCCTGTAAACAGCCATGACGTCATCAATGCCATTCCTGAACTCTCACCATGTTATTGACCATTTCTTTGGCCTTTTTTTTATGCAATTACTAATTCTTATTGAATATTTTGTTTCCAACTCTTGTAAAATGATGTAATTTATAATTTTAACCTAATATCTTTAATTTTTTTATTTTATTTTTTCCTGAAAAAAAATCTGCAAAGCTCTGAGTCCGCGATAGCTGAAGCGCGAAGTAGCGAGGGAACACTGTATTTCAAAATAAGGATGAGCCAAATTTCTTTTATTCGAGAATAACGCGCAAAATTTTGTAACAAAAACAAGTGAAGTTCGGGTGGGCATTATACACGAATCCTGGTGTCCACTGTGATACTTATGAGATGATATTCATCGCTATGCCATATTTAAGGTGTTTTTTTTCTTTTTAAATTAAAAGGTGACACATTTCCAAGAATAAAAATGGTGCCCTTTGAAATATCAATACCTCAAACTATTACTGTCTGTATAAAGAGATATGGGATCGATATGCCCAGGCAACATCCAACCATATGACACTTCAAAATTAATCAAAATTAGTGCATGCATATTGCAATAATACGAATTTTATGAAAGGTGCTCAAAAGCCAATTCGCTTGGGAAATATCATTGATTGTGTTTAACTATATGTGAGACCTGAAAATTAAACCGATTTATTGTTTTTTATTATTTCTATTGATTCTGTACACACACAATAAAACGTGATGGTTCAGTAAAGATTGTTTTACATTGAATTAAAGCAATATTTCTTCGTTTTTTCTCTCAATAATGGTAGTTATTCAGTGTCTATTTGAGTCAACTTTAATAGAAGCATCAATCAAATGTGTTTTAATCCCACTACCATTAATTTTTGAGGATTAGTGGACAAATTAGTAACTATTTCACTGTATTGAGGCAATCTTTCATTGTGTTACTTTGCAAGATAAATTAGCATTTTTGCAACTTCCTATTCTCTGTCAAAAATAACAAATATGATGCATTTTACATGCTGATGCTGTAGGCAAAACCCGTTTTCTGCCATTTGTACAATTCTTACTAAAGATAACATTTCCAATTTCTGTAGTTTGACTTTAATATGAGTGTACGCATATAAGAGTGAAAGAGATTCAGAGAGAGAGATAGGAGGAGAGTGACAAAGCGGAAAAGCAGACTGGAACTTTTAATAACTTTTGTTTGATTATCGGATGTTCAATAAAGCGAATGAAATATCATTGCTGACTTTTTTTTGGGCACCAGGAAGGACATTTTTGGCAACAATAGTTTGCATGTAATGTGGATTTTTCTGTACAGCATCAATGCTTTTACATGCAATGTGGATGTTCACATCGATTCCATTTGATATCTTGCAGGGTTTAAGATTGAATTGCTGATAATATCTCTTATATGTGCCGTATTTTGTCCGCAAGTTTGTGTTAACAATAATTGGACCAGCTAACGAGGTTTTGTTAGAGACCGACTGTTAACATGACAATGACTAAATCATAGTTTGAATAAAATGTGATCATCATGATTTCCCGTATTTTTGAGACAATACGCTGCTATTTTTTTCCTCTCTGTTTGCACCCTACAGCTTTTATAACAAGGCATCTAATTTATGGACGTTCGGTTCCTTCGGTTCATTTACCAGTAGAATGTTAGAGCCAGACAATCACCTTGAATAATGCACATAATCCCTCACAAAACAGTTGCAAAATTTTGGATGAGGCTCTAAAAATAAAGGGGAAAAAATGAAGGTACTATAATATATAATTGATCTTATTAATCGTCTAACTAGTGCTTTGTAGACAATAGAAATAAACTTTTGTGGGAGTCCTAATCAGCGCTCAAGATGAAAGCCCCAGTTTCGATAAAATTAGCTAAGCCCGTAACTACCGTATTTTCACAACTATAAGGCGCACTGCATTATAAGGCGCACCCTCAATGAATGACGCATTTTAATGTTTTTCCATATATAAAGCACACTGTATTACAAGGCGCCCGGTCTATTTTGTAGAAAATTTAAGACTTTTAAGTGCGCCTTATGGTCGTGAAAATACGGTATATAAGATATTAAAATATTTCATCTGATTATCAATTATCAAGTTTACATATACTAATATCTAATACTAAAGGGGTCCAAACTCAGTGGGTAGATTTATTTTTATTTGAACTAAACACCTGGGATTGCATTGTATAAAACCAAGATCCAAAACATTAGTGCAGATTCTAATTCCATACTGACCCACTGCTCCTAAAAGACACTCCAAGACACATAATTTACATGAGATTTACAGAGAAAGCATCCTAATTGACTTGTTGGTCAGACGCAAATGTCAGGCACGTGATCAAATACACCAAGATTAAGTAAAATGCAAGGAAGATAATTATTTTACCGCTCAGCTACAAGGAAGCAATTGGTTATCTCCGACCCTAGAGAACCCTGAAAAGGTAGTATTCATTCTTGAATAAACCGTACTCATGCTACAAAGCTCTAATTTATCTTGCTCTTATCCTCAAACTCCGACATTGCAATAATTTACAATTAAGTGTACCTTTTTTTTTAAATACAAAAAGTAGGTGTCTGATTAAAAGCAAGATTAGTGTGAAAACAATTCTCTACTAATGCCAATGCGATCTCAATTAGAGTAATGATTCAAATACCTTTTAAAATGTTAAGCCCTATTCTCAACTCCTTAACAGAGGGAATCGTTCTATTTTTAGAGGCAAATCGAGCTATAATTTCTCCCCAGTTAATCCCCAAAGCAGAAGTTACTCTGCTTGTAGATACTTGTGATAAGACATTCACATTGACCTAAAATAAGAAGCATTCCCAAGAACATGCTTGCTGTAATGAAACCTTACTCTTTTTTTTCCATCTTTCCAGCAGTTTAAAGATATGTTACCAGTATACCGATAACGAACGATTCATAATGATGACAATACGAAAAACGTAACATAACAATGCAAAAAATATTATTCAGAAGGCTTACCTGCTAAGCAGTCGAGCAATGACAGCAACAGTGACAGTTTCCACAGCAACACCATTTTAATGGTCTCAGGTCGATGTAAACTCAAATCCAATCATATGCATATGAAATACTTCCGATGTCCTTTCCAAAGACTTACACATTTCTCCTGCTGGAAGAAAAAAAGGGGGAGACATTAGAAGTGAACTCAAAATACCAATGACTTCCAAACTAAAACTCATTTATTAACTAACTAACGTACTAAAAACTAAATATTCATTCATTAATTGATTTTCTGTACCGTTTATCCTCACAATGGTCACAAGGGGTGCTGGAGCCTATCCCAGCTAACTATGAGGCGCAGGCAGGAGACACCCTAAATTGGTTACCAGCCAATCGCAGTGCTCGGACGTTTGGTCGCCATTCTTTTGGTCGCCGGTCTTTTGGTCGCCGGTCTTTTGGTCGCCGGTCTTTTGGTCGCCGGTCTTTTGGTCGCCGGTCTTTTGGTCGCCGGTCAAATGGCAACAGTGAGTTTACTGTTAAAACTTGCTCTCAAAATTATATTCATGAGAGAGTTTAATATCCACAAGAGAGAGTTTAATATCTAAGAGAGAGAGTTTAATATCTAAGGGAGAGAGTTTAATATCTAAGTACTGTTTAATATGAAAGTACATTTGACCGGCGGCCAACAGGGACCAAAAGACTGGCGACCAAACGTCCGGCGACCAAACGTCCGGCGACCAAACGTCCGGCGACCAAACGTCCGGCGACCAAACGTCCGGCGACCAAACGTCCGGCGACCAAACGTCCGGCGACCAAACGTCCGGCGACCAAACGTCCGGCGACCAAACGTCCGGCGACCAAACGTCCGGCGACCAAACGTCCGGCGACCAAACGTCCGGCGACCAAACGTCCGGCGACCAAACGTCCGGCGACCAAACGTCCGGCGACCAAACGTCCGGCGACCAAACGTCCGGCGACCAAACGTCCGGCGACCAAACGTCCGGCGACCAAACGTCCGGCGACCAAACGTCCGGCGACCAAACGTCCGGCGACCAAACGTCCGGCGACCAAACGTCCGGCGACCAAACGTCCGGCGACCAAACGTCCGGCGACCAAACGTCCGATCATAGTGCTACATAATTTGTCCAAGACCTCACAAATATGTTGAAAGTCATGACTATAATCGATAAAGCATCGATTAAATATTTGCCTCTGACCAACAAGTTATAAATTGAAAAAAACATTAAATTAAATGAAAGAAATACTACATATTATACATACACTCCGATAAATGTGTGAGTACCAAGAAATCAGTGATTAGAAAAAAGTGTGTAGTGGAAACATTAATAATTTGCAGTCTATAGAAAAGCAGGCCATGAAAAATAGCGACAACCGAAATATTAGACTTTCAGAGTTATCTTTGAAATGCAGAAGGGAGCATACTGATTTGAGTATGAGTATCTCCTGCATCGCTATCAAATACACTCCTTTTGATTGGTCAAAATCATAAAAAAGCAAGACGTTCAGTCCATAAATCCCATTATGGAAATTAGTGTCGTCTTTTCTTCACCATATCTAGCGGTTATTACAAAGCCAATGTCTTAAATAAATGTTAGTTTTAAATAATAAAACAAAGACTTCAAATCACTTTTTATGCTCTCGGATATTTTTTTTTTAAGTGCTTCTCCTCCGAGGGGGAAATCATTGCAAGACCTTCGCTGAATACATATTCCGTACACTGTAATGAAGCGAAAATGTCTTGAAATTCAGACTCTGGTAGCATAAGCCCATTCATTTTCTATATATCATGTCATTATTAGTGTCAATCTCTACCAAATTCTCACATTTAAATCATTATGCTTAATGTCCGTAAATGAAGCTGTAAGACATTCTTTTGATGACATTGACCTACAATTAAAGTATTATCATTCACCATTTTGAGATGCTTTCTGTGTGGAGTTTCCATGTTCTCCCTAGGCGTGGGTTTTCTCTGGATACTCCGGTTTCATCCCACATTCCAAAAAAATCCAGGATAAACTGGATAAACAATCTAAATTACCCCTAGGTATGAGTGTGTGAGCGTGAATGGTTAACTGCCTCCGCATGCTCTGTGATTGGCTGCCAACCAATTTGTGCCCAAAGTCAGCTGGGATAGGCTCTAGCACCCCTATGGAGTTTTCTTTGAGCTGACCAATGCAATTAAACTGAATTTAAAAAAATAAGTGCTTCAAGTACAGTGGAACTTCAAATTTTGAATCACAAACTGAATCATAAAATTATATGTACGAATAAATGTTTTAAAATACTATACTTGAAGGAATGCCACAGATTACTGTATAAAAACATTTTACTTGACTTTGGAATGCAATAGTTTCTGTTGATGCAAAGCCATTAATTGTTGACTGCCACCTCTTTTCTTCCTCTCATTTTACAACAACATCAGGTTAAACTGATAAAAATATATTACTTGACTTTGGAATGCAATAGTTTCTGTTGATGCAAAGCCATTAATTGTTGACTGCCACCTCTTTTCTTCCTCTCATTTTACAACAACATCAGGTTAAACTGACAAACTCCAAATGTAGTTCAGTCAGAGAGTGATTCCAGTTTATTTGACCCTCTATTCCTACTGTTCGCTCTCCTACTATTAGGTTTTCAACGCTCACGGGTGTATTAATAGAAAGGTGCCTCTTGTACAGATGAAGATGAAAATCCACACCAAAATATTAGAGCATTGCACACACACATACATACATACATACACACATGCTCTCTCTCAATCTAGCACACCCCCCCAAGCACTGAATCATGAATGAGATCAGACACCCACTCGATGCAGAAACGAGACGAGACTAGTAAAAATGGCCATAGTAGCTGCATCTTATCACCTGATCTGTGTGACTTCACTTCATCTGCAGACACCTGCTTAATCAGTGTTTTCCTCCACTCCAAATCTCGGACTGTCTGCAGGTTATATCAATTCATTTTCTACCCTTCATTTCAATGAGTTTACCAGTAAACGTGACCCCACACACACATGAGTCCTAATGCAACATCAGCAACCTTTGACAGGTTAGTTCAGATATTGGTATTCTATCAGATCAGTTAAACTATACTTTACAAACATTATACTGCTTGAGTTGTATTTTGTTTTTCAATAATTGAGGGTACTGCATAACATCATAACACAGCCACATACATAAATTTACCATTCACGAAAATGCTCTTCAGGTGATGTATGTACTCTGCCAGGATAAACACACAATACCAACATTTTCGATATTGAAAAATTCTCAAGTCTCAGTACCATTAACGATACAAATTTCTAGTGATCTATGATAGTCCAAAAACAATTAAAAGGAATTAAGGATTGAGCCTTTATCTAAGAGTTTTGCGACGTGCAAAACAGTCAGAAAAAAAGTCCCTCCAATCGGATTTTTTAGTTGAAAAGGTCAAATCAATATTAATATAGATTTCAAAGCATTTTAATTCTTTATGCGCAAGTGTTCACTTATTTACACTGCAAAAAAAGCTCTGTTTTGATAGCCACTACGTGAGTTTCATTTGAGTTTTGGTAAAGGCTGAAGCTGAGCTGTGTTTGTATCTAGTAGATTTGACTAATAATAAGGCCAAAGAGTTTATGCTCTTAACTTGTTTCAACTGAGGTTTTGTGTTTGACAACTAAGTTTTAATCTTTAGAAACACCTCATAGTGGATGTCAGTTGAGGAACATACAACATATCCACCTGCCAAGACAAAGCCTCGAAGAATGGTTAAAACCAAAGAGAAAGGTGTGCTCTATGAGAGGACTTGGCCCGAAACCCCACCCGACCCCGATTACAAGCAGAATGGGATACAGTAATACCTTGACATACGAGTGCTTCAACCTACGAGCAATTTGAGATAAGACCAAAATTTCGAGCAAATATTTACCTTGAAATACGATACATTTTTTTTTTATATAAGAGCATACTCATCTCACCGCAATTCCCTCGTGTAAATGTCTCTGAGCACTGGGCGGAGCATTGTATTTTTTTCCATTGTTTTTTTTTCCGTAAGTCTAATTTTACTATCATTTAACATCATAACCACTAGTTATTTGTTACTCTGTTAATAGAGGAGAGAATGAAAACAAATAAAAATGTTTTACCATTCCAATATCCTGTTTTTGGTGGGTTTTTTCAGAGGCTTTGAATGAATTAGTTTGTTTTTAGTTCATTTCTATAGGAAACGTTGATTTGAGATACAAGTAAATCGACATACGAGCTCAGTCCCAGAACACATTAAGCTCGTATCTCAAGCTACCATTGTATGTTGAAAAGTGATCCCTGCTTGCATCTGCATGTCCATATTTGAACACAATGAGCCATGGCTGAAGATAAAATGTCAAAATTTATGTACCATTATGAAGCTAGGTAATTCCATTAGGGCATTAGTGGGCGCCCTCTATTTGATCTTGTAAAGCATTAGGCCACTGTAAAGGATGCCCTTGTAAATACACAAAGGACAAGAGAAGTGGTGTGATTGTTATTTTATTTATAATAACCTTTGTGGAGGTGTTGCTTGCTTTTTTATTTGAAATACTATAATGATACCCTTGCTAACATGACATTTCTGTCTGATTCAGTGATTCATCATACAGTACAGACTCAATAACCTTAAGTGCCCAAACACTTACATGCACCACAATGGGAATATTCAAAATTGGTGGCCAGCCAATCATGAGGCACGAGGAGACGGACAACTATACATGTTCACATTCATACTTAGGGGCAATTTTGAGTGTTCAACCAGCCTATCCTGTATGTTTTTGGGATGAGGTAGGAAACTGCAATACCAGGAGAAAATTCATGCAAGCCTGGGAGAACATGTAAATGCCACAGAGTAAGGACCCACCTGGGATCAAACACTCGCCCCCAGAACTGTGGGGCTGAAGAGCAAACCACTCGGCCGCAGGGCCGCTCTATAGATAGATCAGTTTCCTAATTGTTTTTTCTAAAATTAAAATAAAAAAGCACTTAAATTCCTCATTAAAAGAGGATCAAAGAATGCCTCTAAAAGCTTTTTAGACTGGAATCAATGGTTTTGTGAGTCTAAGGAAAAGCTCAATCATCTAATCAGCAGCCACATATTTTTGAAGGTTTCTCCCATGAAAATGGTCTAATTGGATCTTTTCCAGATTGATCCGTGTAATATATTCATAGTGAATATAAGGAACAATGAATTTGGTGTTCCAGGTGACTGTAATTATATGAAAATGCCCCATTTTTTTTTTAAAGTGAAGTTTGTCCCAAACGTTAACTTGATAATTACCATAAGTTATCTTTTTGAAAAGTTCTACATTAATATGGTAGCGGAATAATGGCAGATGCAGTAATAAAAGAAAGGGAATAGTTTGTTGTCAGTTCAGGTGTTACTGCTAATGAAAAAATGTGTTTGTGACTGCAGTTTTCAAAGTGTTGAGTCGCTAAAGCATCTATATTTTGTCATACAACAGTCACAGCAATGCATTGTGCTTGTTAGTGTACAGAGTGTTGCCTGCCTATCATTTCCTTTTCAGGCCATTTCAGTAATTTTTGACAGTTCAAAGTTCAGTTTCAAATGTTACAGTGGCAGAATATAGCAAAAGAGAGCAGGCACAGTGTGCTGTTAGATGAAAAGCTGCATGAGACAGACTGCAGCTTCAACATCTCAGCAAGGGGAGTAGCTCATTTCACTGAATGCTGTTGGCACCCTCACAGGAGTCATGTGCAGCATGAGATCAGACCTCACTTTCTCACCAAATACTGGAAAAGGGGCCAATTACTGACTACTCCCATTCAAATGGAAATATGCTTCTTTGATGTTAGTCCAGAATTGTAGAAGCGAATTTCCAACTCCAATGAAAATATTGAATTGGAAGTGAAAAGGTACAAAACAGGGAATATGCTGATAATTTTTAGATAATTTGAATGCAAATTACCTTTATATGTTTATTTTTACTTTGTTACAAAAGTCAAAATAAGATCAATTTACGTATCCAAATGACTTGTTTCAGGTTTTTTGTTAGTGTTCCCTCGGTTATCGCGATTAATGGGGACCGGGACCCCCCGCAATAGCATTTCCGCGAAGTAAGCGTGCCACTTCAAAAATGCTTAAAGAAACGTATAACGTGCACAAAAGCACCACCAAGCAAAAACATCATAGTAGTCCGGATGGAGGATCTTCTGCAGTTTCTTGCACGTAAGAAACATCGTTATTGGGAGTTGTGAAGATTGTTTTTTGGGCGGTGAAGATGCGCCTGTAAACAGCCATGACGTCATCAATGTGATTCCTGAACTCTCACCATGTTATTGACCATTTCTTTGGCTTTTTTTGATGCAATTACTCATTCTTATTGAATATTTTGTTTCCACCTCTTGTAAAATGATGTTATTTATAATTTTAACTTAATATCTTTAAATTTCTTATTTATTTTTTCCTGAAAAAAATCTGCGAAGCTCTGAGTCCGCGATAGCTGAAGCGCGAAGTAGCGAGGGAACACTGTACTGGAGTGAAATTTGGGTGGTGGGGTGGGCGGCGTATGTAGAAATTATCATGTCCAAAATGAATGCCAAGTCAGGCTGGTTCTGTCTGGTTTGGCACAATTTCTAAATTGATCCTAGGGATGGTACAAACAAGCAGACTGAATCTGAGGAAAACCCTACTTTTCGGCTTTTCGATTTTCACGTGTCTTGTCTATTTTGCGATTGCTACCAAGAAATTTAACGAATAAAGTCTTAATCTAATCTAATCGTATTTAATCTAATGGTGGGCTTTTTGGATTGGTCTGTTCCCAAGTAACTGCAAAATATGAGGCATAACTGTCATGTATATTGCACTTAAATGGAGCCAACATTCAATAAATAAAATGAAAACAAGCATTTTCTTCTTCTTGAATTGAAGCACTTCCAAGACACCTGGCACTTCAATACTGAATTTAAACATAAAATTGAGATTTTACTAGCCAGAGCAGGTATTCACAAGGAACTGGCCAAGAAGGAAATGCACATGTACGCTCAAAAAGATTTGTTGAAAAGAATCATGACACCCAGAGTTATATCATGTCAAAAAAAATGCATGATTGTATCGTAGTCAACATTAATAATTTTGAAAGTGTCACAAACAAAGATTAGGGGTTGCACCATGTTTAATCTTTAGTATTTTTCCATTGTATAGTATAGATAACACAACAGAAATTTGGAACGATATGGGACAAAAATGATAGATGAGTTTATATAGTGTTGTCTCTTCTGCTTGGAATTGGTATTACAAGGATGGTTCTCTTTGTTTGTGAATTATGAATTGCTGGTGAAAGGTCACCCAACACATAAACATCAAATAAGATTGATGAACAATACAGTTGCAGGATTTTATATCTTTTATTAGTATATTGGGGCCTTATTTTCCTTGAATCAAACAAGCAACATAATGTTAGTTGTTGGCATGTGGTCTATATAAATATGCTGGCTGCCATTTCTTAGATACATTGAGTCAATTGACCTACTCAATTGACATTTACAAGACATCTCTAGATTTGTATTTTCTGTCCGATATTATTTATATTATTTTCTTCAAAATATTAACAATTATCATTGTTCTTGATAAATACATTATTGTTGATGGTTTCTTTGTATCCACTAGTAAAGCCATTTTTCTTCACACTCATTCACTTAGATTAAATTTAGATGAACGTATTTTCACGACTATAAGGTGCACCGCATTATAAGGCGCACCCTCAATGAATGACACATTTAAATGTTTTTTTTCCATATATAAATAACACTGGATTATAAGGCACCCTGTCTATAGTGGAGAAAATTTAAGAATTTTAAGTGCGCCTTATAGTCCTGAAAATACGGTAGTATTTTCCCTTCCTTTTGAAGTAAAAAAAAAAATACTTTTAGCTTTAAGACTATCCAACTTTTTAGAAAATACTATGATTGCATCTTGCAACTGTGACAAAAATGTTGTATGTTGATCTTTATGACACTCACCCAAGCCTATATAGACTTATTGATTGATCCAGTGTAATATTCTAAAGTCGTAATATCTCTCGGTCCCACAGTAGCTCTTTTGTCATTAGTCAAGCTTAATAGAATTTGCTTTCGGTTTGAAAATTCTTTGGGAGAACACCCTCCCCCTTTTGTGTGATAATGCTGGCTGTTGTTTGGTTTTGGTTAATCATCAACCATTACCGTAAACAAAAAACAACAACACTTAATATCGTGTACTTGCACTGACTGTGTGGAAATAGCTGTCCAACTGTGTATTGTGATCTGAACTTGAATGAGTTATACATGAAGTAAGATGTACAAAGAACAAAAGTCACTGTGCTGAATATAACCATCTTTTGAAAAGTACAATCTCAGAGCAGAGCCTCTCTCTGGGGTTGCAAAAAAAAACTAAATTTACACAATAATCCCTAGAGTCTAAACACACAGTGGTATTCTAACTGTTATATGGGCCTAGGACAACTAGGATTGGTAGTAAATGGCAATGGCTTAATCTAACTTTTTATTCAGTCATTCATTTTCTGAACTGTTTATCCTCACAAGAGTGACAAGGGGTGTTGGAGCTTAACTAACTATGGAGAGAAACCTTGAATCAGAGGCAAGCTATTCGCAGGGGAAAAGCACACAGGCAGACAACTATTCATGCTCACACTCATACCTAGGGGCAATTTAGAGTGTTCAACCAGCCTACTTTGTTTTAGGGATGTGGGAGGAAACTGGAATACCTGAAGAAAACTCTTGCAAGACCAGAGGTAACATGCAAACTCATACACAGTGAGGACCGACCGACCTTGGAGCGAACCTTTGAACTGTGAGGCCACCGGGCTAAGTTCTGACTTATTAATATGCACTTGATACTGTTTTTTCTCCTTCGCTGTCCTTCTTTATAGTAGAGATGAAAAGTACCATATTTTCACGACTATAAGGCGCACTTAAAAGTCTGAAATTTTCTCCAAAATAGACAGTGCGCCTTATAATCCAGTGCGCCTTATATATGGGGAAAAAAAACAGAAAACCAAAAACGAAAAACCACCACTGGTATTTAAAAAAAACACAAACGCCTGAACTGAAACAATAATGTTAAATATGCAGATGCCATCTTAGTTTACAAAATCTTCCATCATATAGCTCCTCCCCCACTGCAAGATTTTATCCCAAAAAAATCCAAAACATCAACAATGGCTGGCTCTAGAGGTGACTGTGTAGCGAGTGCTTCATACCTGGAAGTCAATAGCAATTACCGTATTTTCACGACAATAGGGCGTACTTAAAAGTCTTAAATTTTCTCCAAAATAGACACTGCGCCTTATAATACAGTGCGCCTTATATATGGAAAAATGTCATTCATTGAGGGTGCACCTTATAATGCGGTGCGCCTTATAATGCGGTGCACCTTATAATGCGGTGCGCCTTATAATGCGGTGCACCTTATAATGCGGTGCGCCTTATAGTCGTGAAAATACAGTACCTCTCATTTACTAAAAAAGTTGGAATGAAAAACAGACAGAACAAAATATGGAAAGGTAGAGAGAAAGAATAGAAATTGAGGAAAGAGAGAGATTTAGTTTGGAAAAACTTTTTGGGGTGATCTTGACAGCAATCAAGCTCGTAGCTCGGTGCAATTAACGACAGGGAGAGATGATGAGCTCAGAGTCAGTCCAATCCCCCTCGATTACTGACAGCAAATGAGTCCAGCAAGCACTCCTTCGAAGCAATATGTGCATTTGTGACCTCTCACACAAAGTTGCACAGTTATAGTAAATGTCAATAAACTGAATTCCTTGCTACTCCAAGTGTAGCAATACATATCTATTTTTGTCCGACAATGCAAAGCCATGCAACGGTTGAGTGGTTAGTGCACTCGCTTACAGTTCAGAGGTTATCATTTCAAGTTGTCTACTGCCTTTGTTTATGACAGGAGTAGGGAACCTATGGCTCGGGAGCCACATATGGCTCTTTTGGTGGGTGCATATGGCTCTCCACTAACTTGTGAGGTAAATTATGGAAACTACTGGTGAGAAAGCACATGAATAGGAGCGTTATGTTGGTATTATGGCATTGACACGAGCCCCAGCACCTTAAAATATTTTTTTCATTACACTCTTTTGTATGGATTTTGTCATTGATACTCATTGATTAGCAACAACGTCACAATGTTGTCAAAAGGATTCAGAGACTTTTTGTACTTTAAAAGTGTTGAAGTGACTAAAAAAGGCATATATTTACATGCATGTTGACTTTTAAATCCGGAGCGTGGCTCTCAAGGATTTACATTTAAAAAATATGAATTGTTGATGGCTCTTTCCATCAAAAACGTACGTACACCATGTGTCTCACAAGGGTTCCTTGGCATGAGGATTGTCTCTTAATGTTTGTTTCTTAAAGTGTAACTGGGTGGCAACCAGTATAGGGGTGTGTGTGCTTCACTGGTCAACTGGGAAGCACACTCACAACATTAGTAAGGAAAATGTCGAGTGTTTGAATGATTGCATTATGTCATTATTTATGTGGGAGAGGAAAAGCCAATTAAATAAAAAGGAAAAAATATTCTAATTTGATATTTTTTTAAATTCCAAATACATATGTGCGTCACTGAAACTTTGTCTTAGAGCAAATCAGTTTATTCTAAAGTTATATTTATTTTCATTAAAAAAATTAAAAAATAAAAATAACTAATCTATGGACTGTGAATTTACCTCGCGACCATCCCAGGGTGAATCCCCCCACTATCCTCACTCAAAATCAACTACCATATCCTAAATCTCGACTCATAAAAGGAAAAGCAATAACAATGGTTCACAATCAAAATAAATGGCAATCAGATACATTAATATACGATTTTTTTTTTATTTTATTTACCCGTCCATGTCCAAGTAGGTGAATGTTGAGTCCTACCCCTCCTCGGATATCCATGTTACGCCGCACATTTGTCAGCCTCTCAGCAACACAGTGTGGAAAGAAACTCTTGTCACGCTTCCTTTTATCTACCCTCGAGATCCTTCCGAGTGCCGTTTCCCCTTCCTCTTCCTCTTCCCTTTCCTCTTCTAAAATACTGGGAAACAAGGGATTGGTCCGGGTGTAAAGGATCCCAGCAGCTCTAGTAGAATGTTGGTTATCGCGACCGAGCGTGACTCGCGTGTGGCTGACTGTGCGCGGATTGACGGGAGTTGGGGTTGTGCTCGCCACTCGTCTAACATAGCGCACGAGCATAAAGGGGGGTCTGGGTACTTTATTGGACTGCTACTTCCTGTGCGCACGCGGAATAACATGACAGGAACTCGTATTGCGTGTTTGAGATATTTTGGAATGGGTTGTAGTATTTTTTCATTCATTTGTTCATTCATCCATTGACCTGTGTGAAAGTGGTGGCCCGGGGGCCAAATCTGGCCCATCGTATCATTTTGTGTGGTCCGGGAAAGTCAATGATGAGTGCTGACTTTCTGTTTTTGGATGTTTTTGTATGTTGAATTTTCTGATTTTCCGCCTTTTAAATCAATAATTGTTATTTTTTAACCAATTTTTCTGTTTTTAGTTAAGAATCATTTTATAATTTTTAAAAATATCAAAAAAGGTAAAATAATCATTGTTTTAGATCTATAAAACATTGGATATTCAGGGATTTTGATCCATTTCTTTTAATCCATTTATACAAATAAAAAAAATATAAATATTATATCTAAAATGGTCCGGCCCACATAAAATCAAGTTGACGTAAAAGCAGCCCGCGAAACAACCCGAGTCTGACATCCCTCCATCCATCCACCCATCCACGCTCAGATTCATACCTAGGGCAATTTAGAGCAGGGGTTCCCAACCACCGGTGTGTCGACCGATACTGGTCCGCGAGCCACCTCACCCAGTCCGTCAGAGTCATAAAATTAATGTTTTCATTCTCACCCTCCTACTTGAAATGAGAAAAGTTGTTATAATGATAATGAATAATTGTTATTATGACTTTTGTTGTTGTTTTTGTTTATTTTTTAACAATTATGCTATCCCTGCAATTTAGAATTGATACATTTTAAAAATTAATGAAATTCCTCACATTTTCACTGCTCTTCGATGGTATATCCTGTTTCTAAACAACGTTTTTTTATTTTTTATCACCGTGGATGATTGACATATGCAAACAGCAGATCTAAAGAAGCAAGAGTTACTCCTCTGTCACCTTTATACAACCAAGACAATTCCTTTTGCTAAGATATATTGATTCATATATCAATTTCTTTCTATGGACAACATCATTGTCAGCCTTCTAGTTTGTCTGCGACTCTCCTGGAGCCTCACAATGAATGAATTTCTCACAATAAATGAGATCAACTTGTTGAAACACGTGATTGTGTGACTTTAGCTTTTGGTGATTGAACGGACCACACTCAAAATGATTGGAAAAGAGATTGACAGATTAAATTTAGTACCAGTATTTGTTTTTAAAGAATTGTGAGATTTAGTTGGATAATAGCAAGGCATGAAAACTCTGCAAATAATCTGGAGTCTCCCGATCAAATCAGGGGATTTAACATGTACGTGATGGCAGACAAAGAGTTAAAGGCACCATATGTAAGATTAATAGCCAAAAAGGTACTGCAAACAGGATTAAAATATTGAAGCACTCAACACACCCTTTGCCTTTGGGCTGTTAGATGGAGAATCAAGCTGTGTTATCTTACCAATGTTGCATTTCAATCAGAAAGGATCGAGGCAATGAAATTACACACTTAGGAATGATCATGTGAACATACGGCATGTGTAGTCTACAACCCATCCCAAAAATTGTGTCAATGCTAATTTAGAGTCCTCAAATGTACTAATTTTTGAAATTTTCAGTCTCAGATGCAGCACTGTTCTAATTCAAAAGTTCTCTTGATGAAATTCTTTACTTTCTGTATTGTTATCATAATATTCCTCTTTATTACATTTTATATGGATAGAAACCCTAGAATAAGACTTGGGTTGGTTTGCGGGTCACTTTAACGTCAACTTGATTTCACGTGGGCCGGACAATTTCAGATATAATATTTAGATTTTTTTTTATAAATGCAGTAAATGAACTGGATAATCCCTGAATATTCGTTTTTTTATAGATCTAAAACAATGTTTATTTTAGCTATTTTTTAATATATTTTTAGATTTTACAAAATTATTTTTGAACTAAAAACAAAGAAAATATGAATTAAAAAAAATACAATTATTGATTTAAAAGGGGAAAAAATGGAAATTCAATATACATCTATACTCTTCATTTTAATTTTATCCTAAAACAGAAAGTCGGCACTCATGATTTACTTTCCCGGGCCACACAAAATGATGCGGCGGGCCAGATTTAGCCCCCGGGCCGCCACTTTGACACATGCCCTAGAATTTAAAGTCCTTTAATCATTATTTTGTATTTTTTTATTTCATTTAAGTGTCCACAACTCCTTCCATGTGGCTTGTCTGTCGCCTGTAATTCATCCATGGTGAATTGGTTTTAAGAGAATAGACCTTTGCCCTATCCAACGCAAGATGATAATTACAGAATAAATTAATTAAGCCCGACTAAGCCTTATAAAGTAGAAAGGGAGGGAAAAGAGCATCTGGATTAACCTACAAAATGAGTACAGCATTTCTTAAACCCTACTTTGAATCTGTAACCCTAGCCTGACCCTACCAATTTGAAAACCTAAACCATGTTCAAAGCAGTCTTACGCAGTGCAAATTATGCAGGGAATAAAAATGTGAAAAAAGTGTGAAAATCACTTGCATTTACAGTAGTGTTAAAATATTAACAGACTCAGCAGATTAATCCACATTTTTATTCGATTCTCAGAAAATAACTATACCCAGTATTCACAATACTATACACACTCATTAGGTTATTCAACTAGGGCCCATGGGTGTCAAACATACGGCCCGCGGGCCGGATCCGGCCCGTCTGGTGGTTTGGTACGGCCCGGGGAAGAAAGCTGCATTGTATAAAAAAATGAATTTTCTTTAAAATTTGTAGTTCTTGTATTATCCGCTAGGGGCGCAGTGTTTTACACTTAAACACACTTAAATATATGTTTAACTGTGTAAAAGTGTTGTTAAAACTGCACATACTTTATATATGATTTTATGTTATTCTCTTGTTCATAATATATTGTTCATAATGTAAAAGGAAAATTATTTTAAGAAATACTTTGATAATTTAGTCATTCTTTGCAGTAATTCTTAGTATTAGTGACATATACAAAGGAAAAAAGTGGGTTTATTGTTAGTTCTATGTAATTTTGCAATGAGTTTACTGGTCCAGCCCGCTTGATCTCAAATTAAGCTGTATTCGTCCCGCAGACCAAAGGGAGTTTGACACCCCTGAACTAGGCATTATTTTTAAAGAAATGTGTTAGAAAAATAGCACTTTGGCATTCAATCAATGAAGTTGAGGTCCAATCATTTTTTTAAATACATATGTGAATCACATAACCCTTTTTAAGAATAAAGCCAGCATCTGTTGAACATGTATTGAGCCGAAGTAAAATGGGTCATTTGACACATTGTTCAGAAGAATAGCTCATTTTGATTAAAAGGTAGATTAAAGAGAGGGAACTTTATGAAGCGGTGCAAAAATTATATCTGTTACAGCTTGTACTTTGGGGCTTTATTGCGGTTTCTGTGAAAGAGGTTGTTCATTCGAACGGTGTTCATATAAGACAAGTTTAGGAAACTCATCTCTTGTGTTCTTTGTTTGATTGACAAGAAGTTGCTATAAATCTGTAGGGATTCTTCTTGAGTAGCTAGAATTTGATGGATGTATGAGCTTAAAACTACTTGTACTTTTTATAAAGCATACATGCTTGATTACTTGAAACAAAAGAGTTTAAGAAGCAACATTAAAAAAGAAAAAAAAAGAACCAATGGCAGCCTTCATTGTGACTTTGACGCGTGCAGGCAGCCTAAAGTCATTACGGCCGATAAGAATGTCCTTGCGCAAAGTAACAGCAACTTTCTGCTGAGAGCAGGTTTTTGAATGGGGCCCGATGCCTTTTTAAATTATGCACAAAAAGTACTTGAAACTGCAGTTATCACAGAAATGAAAATATTTGCCACCACCATACATCAAATCAGATTTCTAATTACTACATTTTAATGTGGAAATGTACATTTAGGTCAACTGTGTGTGAGGCCTTTTTTCATAATACTGTATAACCGAGGCATGGGCAAACTACGGCCCACGGGCCACATACGACCCGTTAGGCTTTTTAATCTGGCCCGCCGACATTGTCCAAATAATGTTTTTGTTTTTTTTCCCCAAGATGGCGCCGTCACGCAGAAGCCAGTGGCAGTATCTCATATTTGTTTTTGTGTTTTATAGCCCCTCCATCTTTTTTAAATTACATTTTAATATTTCTTAACACAATCCTTTTTACTTTACTTTGTACTTTATACTTTTCACTTTAATGATGAGTGATGAGTATATTAATATTTTAGTCCTTTTTTCTGTTTATGTTTCATCTGTACTGTTAACGGATGCACTTTTTTATTTGTATCGTATCTTGTGCTGACCCGGCCCATCTGTCAAATTTTTAAAGACAATATGGCCCCCGGGCAAAAAGAATTTCCCACCCCTGGTAAAACCACTCACACTCACACTATAATCATAGCCCCACCGAGTGGGAATCGAACCCAAATTGCCCACATCAAAGTCAGGCGGAAGAACCACTGCACCATATGGTGGCTTATATTAAATGAATATTATTATCCATCCACTATTATTTACTTATATATATATATTGATTTGATTTAACTATAAGCATATTCCCACTAAGTTGTACTACTTCCTTTTACGACAACAAGATTTGCTTAACGTTAAATAAGATCTCAGAATGGCGGTGAGCCCTCTAAATTGCATAACAGCAATGCAGCAGGGCATCATGTAACACATCAGTGATTCCAACAATGTGGGGAACAAGAAACACAGCTTTATTTCAATGAGATGCCCCACTAATTGCACTGCAGTATTGATAGAAGGCAAAAAAGAATGAAATGACAAGCAGTTACGTGAGCCAGTTACACGCTCCATTGCCATTGCGACGCATAACAAGGAACAGATATTAAAGTGTGTCTCTACCTTCACCCTTAGGCTTAGCACAAGCCCCAAAAATAAAAACCTCCTTTGAAATACACTGAAGGAAAACGTGTTTGGGACCTCTTGGTTAATGAAAAGAAACGTCGAAGTAGTCCCATAAATGACTTTCAGTATATATATATATATATACAATAATGTAAAAATTATATTACATTTTGAAGAAAGTCAGACAATTTTCAAAAGCAGCAGTAATCCTTTGTTAAAGAAAATATTGTATATTTCTCGAACCAGTGTGGGTTCAACAGTGTTATCAATAATTTACAGCAGTGTAAAATATAAAAAAGCAAGGCTAGAAATTGAAAAAAACTGAATGTTAACAATCATGTTGGCATAGCTTCTGGGAGAATTTCCACCATGATTTTCTGCAAATAATTCGTTGTAGAGAAGGTTAATGAAATTGAAGTTATGCCATCATCCTTGACAAGTTTCATGATTATAAGTGTACCTCGATACCTTGTTTGGGAATCACCAGGCCAAAAGAGTTCAACTGGAGTATGTGTGTATGATTTGCATTTATATTTAAAATTGTGTTATATTCGTGCATTCTAAAAGTTAGAGATTTTTCACTTAAAAACAACAACAATAATAATAATAATGATAATAATAATAATGATTTGATGATCATTTTCAGGTGCTTAAGTCCCTCACCTTTCAAGAAATACTTGAGCTAGAAGTCAACATGTATAAAAAGGGAACAAAATTGATTATATGCTGGATAAAAGCTTTAGGGCGGTGTTAGACTCGGGTAGGTTCGCGGGCCGTGTTAACGTTAACTCGATTTCATGTGGGCTGGACCATTTTAATATAATATTTAGATTTTTTCAATAAATGGATTAAAAGAACTGGATTAAAAGCCCTGAATATTCAATTTTTTATAGATCTAAAACAATGTTTATTTTAGCTTTTTTAAAAATATATTTTTAGATTTTACAAAATGATTTTTTGAACTAAAAACACAGAAAAATTGATTAGATTTTATTAATTATTGATTTAAAAGGTGGGATATCAGGAAATGTAATATACATCTATACTCTTCATTTTAATTTGATCCTAAAACAAAAAGTCGGTACTCACAATTTACTTTCCCGGGCCACACAAAATGATGCGGCGGGCCAGATTTGGCCCCCGGGCCGCCACTTTGACACAGGTACTTTAGGGTTTGAAGGTCTCCTTAATGAAGTGAATTAAAAATGCATTTAAAAAAAAGTCACTTCTAATTTAGACTTTTCTATATACTGAATAACTTGGTGGAAAGTTCCTAGTAGGCACTCAAGACATTTTTTCATTTGATATTGACTTGATACATACCTGTGAAAATTTTTTTTCAAAGAAAATCAAGAAACTGAAAGTCTCTTTCTCTCTCTCACTTGGTCTCTCTCGCTTTCTCTTTCTGTCCAACTTGTCTTCACGAGCTACACGATAATGACTGCCCTAGCAAACCATTTAACCTTGAGCCAATCTGTTTTCTTAAAGCAAAAAAAAAAAAAAACTAAGCTCTTGAACCATGAAATGGAAGTACTAGATGTTCAGTTAACAGAAGGCTACAACCTAGAATACTTGAAGATTAATCACTTCTATTTGAAATGGTTTGAACTCATAGCCTACAATCACAGGAATATAATCTAATGGTTAAGGACAGAAACTATTGCCACAACTGCTATTAAAATCAACAGGATCTTAGAGTACCGTATTTTCACGACTATAAGGCGCACTTAAAAGTCTTACATTTTCTCCAAAATAGACAGTGCACCTTATAATCCAGTGCGCCTTATATATGGAAAAAACAGAAAACCAAAAACGAAAAACCACCACTGTCGGATCTTAAAAAAGACAAACGCCTGAACTGAAACAATACTGTTAAATATGCAGATGCCATCTTAGTACACAAAATCTTCCATCATATAGCTCCTCCCCCACTGCAAGATTTTATACAAAACAATCCAAAACATCAACAATGGCTGGCTCTAGAGGTGACTGTGTAGTTAGTGCTTCATACCTGGAAGTCAATAGCAATTACCGTATTTTCACGATTATAAGGCGCACTTAAAAGTCTTAAATCTTCTCTAAAATAGACAGTACGCCTTATAATACAGTGCGCCTTATAATACAGTGCGCCTTATAATACAGTGCGCCTTATATGGAAAAATGTCATTCATTGAGGGTGCGCCTAATAATGCGGTGCGCCTTATAGCCGTGAAAATACGATAGTAAAGTGTCTGTAATCAAATAAACTTTACCACATGCACAAGTGCCACTCATTGTTATGACACACAGCAGCTTGCCTAGTTTACACACAGAAGAAATTATGAAGTTATGTTCACTGCAGTATGAGCAGCTTTCTCAATGGACCATATGGCAGATGTGGAGGAACTGTCCAACAGCGTGGTCCTGAAACAATACAAAAGTTCTGAAAAGACCACTGCAATCAAGTAACACAGTCCAGCACGGGTTATGCGGACCACGGCAAATGTATTTTATAGCTTTTCACTGCTGCCAAAAAGATGGGTAATGAGCTATAAAGGAGACTGTGCATTATTTAAGAGGCTAATGGTAATTAAGAATTGCACCACTCAATGACTGCACCCTTGCATCTGGGCAACAGAGGCTCACTGCGCTTTTCCTTCAAACCGCAAGTGTATACATTTGATGAATTGGATGGTTGTCATGCGTCACATTTTTTGCTACTACTGCATTTGAGTCTGTGCCTACAAGGATCAGAGTTTAATTTAGTGAAAGGTATATAATTAAAGTAGTATTTGATTCTATACATGTCCATCTGCTGTGCTTTTGTACAATACTTTTGTCGCACCACCAGTTCCTCTTTTTACAATAATATCGAATCAACCCCATGCCACGGACTCCAAACATTAAATAATACATCATGTCAAAATGTATATTTTAAAAATCACAATTAAAGTTATGTGTTATATAATATTAGCAGTAGGGAAATTGATGAATTAATTAATTCATTCATACATTCATTGTTTCAACTGCTTTATCCTCACCAGGGTCACAAGGGGTGCTGTAGCCTATCCCAGTTGAATTTGGGAAACAATTATTGCAAAAGGAATTGCTTACAATGGAAAATTTCAAATACAACCAATAATACGTCATGTTAAAATGTATACTTTAAATATCACAATTAAAGTTATGTGTTGTATAATATAAACCGTCTGGAAATTCATTAATTCATTCATTCATTCAATTTTTTTCAACTGCTTTATCCTCACCAAGGTCACAAGGGGTGCTGTAGCCTATCCCAGTTGACTTGGGGAAACAATTATTCCAAATGGAATTGCTAACAATGGAAAATTTCCAATACTACCAATAATATGTCATGTTAGAATGTATACTTTAAACATCACAATTAAAGTTGTGTAATATAATCAAAACAGTCTGGAATTTCATTCATTCATTCATTCATTCATTTTTTCAACTGCTTTATCCTCACCAAGGTCACAGGGGTGCTGGAGCCTATCCCAGCTACCTCGAGAAACAATTATTCGAAATGGAATTGCTTACAATGGAAAATTTCAAATACAACCATATATTAATTTAACCAGCATCACTTCATGTATCATCCATTAATAACAATTTAAAATCTTTGTTGAGCATAGACTTTGACAATCAAGTTGCAAATATTATTTTCAAAGACTGTATACATTATACTATCTAACTGGTATGTCAAGCATATCCTGGAGATGTTTACAAGTATAAAAAGCTGACAGGAGTAGCATGAAAAAAAATTGTGTTCTATTTATGTGAATACACACATTAATCAAATGCCACAGAGCTGCAGCATATTATATAAATTCTTTGTAGTTAGGATGATAGCTGATAGAAGAAAATAATGCGTAGGATAGGTTTTGATTTATTCCCAACGCATTCTCTTTGCTCTAAGAATTTTGATGAAGTGTTCCCCCCTATAGAGTATATGTTCTCCCAGGCAAGGAATTGCCCAATAGTCTTTGTTTGCTGACTTGAGAAGTTAGGACACCTTAGTTATTAACACACAGGAATAAATGTTTGCTTAAGTAACGTCTTTCAGCTTGTTAATTTACAGAACCTTCAGGGCGAGAGTTGTCTTAATTTGTTCAATAGGTATTACAACACCGGGAGCAATCATATAGTCATGGACTAAGGTTTACTGAATTATTCGGCATTAAAATGATTTGTCTCCAGGATACTTCTGGCGTGGCAGGAATGGAGACTTTCTCCATTTTCTCAAGCCTGCACAGTTATCTAAATTGAGTCCCTCTTCTCTCAAAGTAAGTGCATTAATTTTCAGGTACTCACTAGAGCATCTGCTCAAAAGTGACTCAAACGTACTTCTACAGTATGAGCTTGCATGCGTGGGAACAGAAATGAATGACAACATAGAGGGATCAAATGAGTAGTTTACTTTAGAGGTGCATTTCAAGTTTCAAACAATTTAAGCCATAGGCAGAACATTTCTTGACGTCTTCTGTATGAATGTAAGCTCCATTACAACTGACATGGATGTTAATACAATTCAGTCTCAGGGGTCACAAATACATGTGATTACATTCACGCATACAGCCTACTTAGTTCTTATACACCCCCTCCTACCCTTCTTTCTAAATGTCCAACACAAAAATATCTACCCATATAAAGGGTTGCCACAAAAAATAATCACTACACACAAGAAGTATAATGATCTTTTGATTGAAGCATTTGAACAACCCGAAGTCAGTATGGGTAGAGCTTTATCAGTCTCCAAAGCATCCACTGAATAAAGCAACTCACCTTGAATGGGATGCAAGCTCTCCTGACCTCAAACCTTGTGACATTTTTTCTGCTTTCTTTTTCCTTAAAAGCAAAGTATACTGTGTGCATTGAGTTTGAAAATTTGAAAATGCCCACAGAGTACTTTATCGAGCTATTTGTTTTTGTATTTGCCAGTACCCGGACGTTTGGTCGAACGGACGTTTGGTCGAACGGACGTTTGGTCGAACGGACGTTTGGTCGAACGGACGTTTGGTCGAACGGACGTTTGGTCGAACGGACGTTTGGTCGAACGGACGTTTGGTCGAACGGACGTTTGGTCGAACGGACGTTTGGTCGAACGGACGTTTGGTCAAACGGACATTTGGTCGAACGAACGTTTGGTCGAACGGACGTTTGGTCGAACGGACGTTTGGTCAAACGGACATTTGGTCGACGGACAGTTCTCTCTCTCTCTCTCTCTCTCTCTCTCTCTCTCTCTCTCTCTCTCTCTCTCTCTCTCTCTCTCTCTCTCTTTCTCTCTCTCTCTCTCTCTCATGATTATAATTTTGATAGCAAGAGATTACCTGGTTGATCGCTTTTAACAATAAACTCTCTCTCTCCCTCATGATTATAATTTTGAGAGCGAGCGAATCTGGCGACCAAACATCTGTCGACCGAACGTCCGTCGACGAAACATCTGGTTACGGTTTTTGCCTTCCAAGATGTTCTGAAAAGGATTAATTTCAAATATTTTACATTGGTTAGTCCAAAGTGTCTGTCAGTGAGATCTTCAACTCTATATATGTATGTTAATTCATTCATTTTCTGTGCCTCTTATCCTTAGAAGGGTTGCAAGGGGTGCTGTAACCTATCCCAGCCGACACTCTGAATTGGTTGCCAGCTGACACTCTGAATTGGTAGCCAATGACAGGATACAAGGAGACGGACGACGATTCCCACTCACATTCCTACCTAGGGGCAATTTACAGTGTTGAGCCAGCATAGGATGCATGTTTTTTGGATGTGGTAGGAAACCGGAGTACCCAGAGAAAAGTCATGAAAGACCAGGGACAACATCCAAACTCCACACTCCACAAGGGAAGGGAAACCAATTTGTGTATGATTTAACATGTTTATCAGCCAATACTGTCCCAGTATCACGCTAGTACATTGTAATGTAATGGAAACATTATAAGTGCACGTAATCAGCGTACTTGTGTACTTGACAGATGGGCCGAGTCAGCACAAGATACGATACATATAAAAAAGTGCATCCGTTAACAGTACATATGAAACATAAGCAGAAAAAAGTAGACTTGTACTTGTCTGCAACTGTCCTTCTTTGTTATCGCCTTAAAAGTACTACTTCTTGCACTGTAAAAATGTGAAAGTCTATAACCCCAGTAAGGTGATAAAAGGATTGACAGAGCTTGTCGACCATTCAAGTTCACAATTCTACTTTTCAGGTCCATGCTTTTCCATGCGTGAAATCCCAAAATGTTTCTAAAAGCTTAGTCATCTGCTGACAGAAGCACACGACGTCTTGTATCAAATTTCTCAAATTTTTCATTGTGCGTAATCCAATTTTTTGGGTGCTGATTAAGTATTGATCCCTATACTTTTTAGACATGGTGAAAAATGTTCCCTTGAGTTAGATTATATGAGGCGTTACTGGAGGCAACTCATCATTTTTTTGATTCTAACAATTTGAGTCAAGAGGTGAAATTACTGCATTCATTTCTCTTGTGGCCTCTCAATATTCAAGCCAAGTAATCAGCCAGCTTTTCCCTGATTATCCTTCATTACATTTATTTTCCCACTAGACTAAAAGCCATCAATGTTTTACGATAAACATCTCAAAGAGAAATACCTTGTGACAGTTACTTTATCATATTGGAATGGTTTATTTAAATGAAAACAGTAAATCGAGTCTGAAAATGTCTCCAAAAGTAATAAATGGGTTTTTCTTCACTACTCTTATACAGTACTAAGATACTAAGATAGATTGGGCCTTTTTTTTGAAGACAGTACCTTGTGGATTTTGCCTTATTTTGGTGGTTTGATATATAGCTCTTACCATGAGAACAAACAAGAACAAAGAAGAAGTTGTTGCAATATTAGAATAAGTAGAATAGAGTGTGTTGTGTATTTTTTCCTCTGAAAAAAACAAAGAGTTACTTCAAAGTCCTGCTTTTAAAATGTCAGAAAACAACAGGTTATAAACCGAGAAAGGATGGAAGATGCTGGAAACATTCTTCCTCAAGTTATACTGTGACGATTGCTATAGATATTGCATTTAATCATTTTGCATGCGTTATAGATTTGATCATCATGAAAAAAAAGAGAATTATTTGAACGGTAAAATGACAGCTTCATCATCACTCTTAACCACGATTCCTTATAGCCTCCATTAATTACAGAGGCTCTGCTGCAATTTCCCTTTATATTACCAAAGAGTGAGTCTAATTCAGAGAGTTTAAGATACGTGTGTGGGAATGACTCATCAAACCTTTACGATTATTTTACCAATTACAAAGGAATAAAATCATTTGAAAAGAGAAGAAAAACACAAAAACAAGGATGACGGATACATTTTATTTTTCTTGCTGCTTTTTTAACAATTAACAAACAGAACTACGACTACTATTATGAGTTCAGAGTAAATTAGATTGTTATTAATAGTATTGTTATTGTTTGTCACTTGTTTTGGAGTCATTTTGTCACTTGTTTTGGAGTCACTTTGTCACTTGTTTCGGAGTCACTTCGTCGCTTGTTTCGGAGTCACTTTGTCGCTTGTTTCGGAGTCCTTTTGTCGCTTGTTTTGGAGTCCTTTTGTCGCTTGTTTCGGAGTCACTTCGTCGCTTGTTTCGGAGTCACTTTGTCGCTTGTTTCGGAGTCACTTTGTCACTTGTTTCGGAGTCACTTCGTCGC
This sequence comes from Stigmatopora nigra, assembly GCF_051989575.1. Classification (NCBI taxonomy): domain Eukaryota; kingdom Metazoa; phylum Chordata; class Actinopteri; order Syngnathiformes; family Syngnathidae; genus Stigmatopora; species Stigmatopora nigra. The sequence continues at coordinate 5,723,910 of NC_135508.1, read as the reverse complement.
TTGTTTCGGAGTCACTTTGTCGCTTGTTTCGGAGTCACTTTGTCACTTGTTTCGGAGTCACTTTGTCACTTGTTTTGGAGTCACTTTGTCACTTGTTTTGGAGTCACTTTGTCACTTGTTTTGGAGTCACTTTGTCACTTGTTTTGGAGTCACTTTGCCACTTGTTTTGGAGTCACTTTGTCACTTGTTTTGGAGTCACTTTGTCACTTGTTTCGGAGTCACTTTGTCACTTGTTTCGGAGTCACTTGGTCACTTGTTTCGGAGTCACTCTGTCACTTGTTTCGGAGTCACTCTGTCACTTGTTTCGGAGTCACTTTGTCACTTGTTTTGGAGTCACTTTGTCACTTGTTTTGGAGTCACTATGTCACTGGTTTTGGAATCACTATGTCACTTGTTTTGGAGTCACTTTGTCACTTGTTTTGGAGTCACTTTGTCACTTGTTTTGGAGTCACTTTGTCACTTGTTTTGGAGTCACTTTGTCACTTGTTTTGGAGTCACTTTGTCACTTGTTTTGGAGTCACTTTGTCACTTGTTTTGGAGTCACTTTGTCACTTGTTTTGGAGTCATTTTGTGTCTTGTTTTGGAGTCACTTGTTTTGGAGTCACTTGTTTTGGAGTCACTAGGTTGTTCAAGGCCACCGTGGTCTTTCTTTACGTGACTTGAATAACCTTTTCAGAATCAAGCTTTAGCCTGTAGCCCGGTTATGCAAGGCCATCTGTTTTGTAAGATGAATACCGCATATTTTTTTGCAGGGAGTCTTTTTCTTTTGACTACAGTATGTAATTGTAATGCGTTGGGCAAAACATTTGTGAATCGCTTTTGGACTGAGAAAGAAAATCGAGGCTCACTAAGTGTAATGACAAATTTTAACGTTAGGTGCATTTTATAGATGGTTAAATGTACTGGAATAGTGAGTTTTACAAGAAGGCAAGCGAATATTATCGTGCCATTGCAGACCACACTGCACATTATTGAATTCATTAGACAGGGTCTTTAAATCAATGAAGAAAGCAATTATACAACATATTCCATATTTTTCAAGCTATAAGCATCACCGGAATACAACACACAACATCAATGAATATGTTTGTTTTCATACACGAGGTGCACTTGAAGGCGCATTAGTGCTGCGTGGGTCATTTATTATTTATCTTTTCAGATATTAATAATTGCTCTTTTCATGAATTGCTTTATTTGTTTTATTGTTTCGATTATGAGTTTGATGAATGATAAATGTGTGTCTTTAGCACTGGAGCAGTATAGTACAGTTATCCTCCAACAAAATAGATTTGAAACCCTTAAACACATCCAGAATTCATACATAGTGCATTGGATTACATGTAGTCTGAAAAATATGACAATTGTTCGTATCATCTGTTATTGGGGCTCACACATGGACACAAATAGAGTTAGACAAAATTAGGACTCTCAAAACCACATTGATTGGCTCCCTCCAGGCAAGTAAGTTCTAATTTTCCCAAGTGAACAGGTTTAAAAATATGAGGTTACGACCAATGCTCCCTCTAATTTTTCGTTGGTCTGGGAAGAAAGACAACCTAACCAAGCGAACTGAGTACCAATGTGAGCGACATCATCATTGCTCGCTATGGGCACACCAGTATCACACCTGGCATAAGCAGGTGCAATTCAATCTTCCCTCTATTTTTTCATGTAAAACATGCTGTAAAAAACTAAAAATATAAAAGTGGACAGAGCTACTGCCACTGGCTGCTGAGTAAACAGAGCCAACATGGAGAAAGGGGTAAAAAAATAAATAATAATAATAAAAATAAAAGAAGTTTGGATTTTATTTACTGCGCGCCATATGATTGCTGCTGGGCAGAGAAGACGAGAATAGTGCGCAATTGTATACGTGCGCAGCTTAGAGGGAACATTGGTTACGACTGCAGAAGTTATTAAGTATGACATTGCCACAATTTATGCTATTATCGTAAAAGTTGAATGGAAATTAATTTTGCTATTTTGCTGGGGAAAAAAAGTTTTTCGATTCGACCTGGACAGTAATCCAACCATTAGGAATGTCCAATCCACATTACATTCTTGCAAGTAGACTGGACACTTGATCAGAGAGGACAAACAATGTTTCTAGTCAGGATTACCTGGTGTCCTCAGTAGCAATGCTGTCCACTTCAAATTTGACCTCCATTTGGGTCATTTTTTTGAATGCCATTAAGAAATAAAAGGTCATGTGTCTTGCTATTTATTTTAGTTTTTTAATACACACGCATTGCAGTTACATTACGACTCATTTTAACAGGAAAGGGAACAATGAAGCAATGGTTTGGGCCTTGATACACACAAAACCAAGCGGCCAGTGAGAGACAGACAGCTTGCCTCACAGTTGGTAGAAAAATCCTATTGCCAAGGTTAAGAAAGATCAAAGTCAGCACATGCTTCCAAACAGCATCATACCATTGATATGCATCTGAAAATCTAAATCTGATGAACTGCTGACTTTGTTGAGACTCATAGGAATTGTACTCCTTAATTTCCATTGGCATTCACAGCTGGTATCTCGGGTTTAGTGGACACAACGATGCATGGTGAAATTTAATGAACAATTTATATAATAATTGCATTTGTGATATGAAAAGCACATGATTGTTTTGTTTTTTTCAGTTTATTGTTTTCTATGAACACAATATTAAACACAATCCACAGAGATTGCGAAATGCTAATATGGCTAGAATGAAAGTAGTCTCCAAGCAGCATTCTGTCATAATAAATCGCTCTCTACTGACTCAAGCATAGTACTTTATGGATTAATACTTAATGCTTATTGCAGTCTTAAAATGTAAATCAGCTCTAATTCACATAGACACACTTGGGTGGATACAGAACATATTGGCCACAGTGGACCGTGGTTTGCTCATGACTCTTGATTTAGCACAATAACACACTCAATCAAATCATCCATTCATGCATTAAAACTTATTTGTAACCCTGTTTTTATCCATTGATTTATAACAGCAAGACTTAAAATTAGTAGCTTACCACAACTGTCCTGATCAGTCTAAATCAGGGGTAGGCAAAATGGTCCTTGAGGGCTGTTGTGGGTTTTGCAGGTTTTTGTTGCAACCAATCCAGCAAATACACTTCAACCAATGATATTTCTGGAGAAAACAAGAAGCACCTGACTGCAATCCACTGATTGCACTTGTAGGACACTAGATTGGATTGGATAACTTTATTCATCCCGTATTTGGGATATTTCGTTGTCAGAGTAGCAAGAGGGTGAGGATGCTGAAAAAGGAAAGGCATTTTAGACATAAATAGATAGTTAATAAGTCAGTTAATAGATAAATACATGAATAAATATATAAATAAATAAGTGTTGCTGAAATATGTCTATTTATATAAAATACATTTATATACATATATTTCTATAATATATATACAAATATTTTTATAAAATACATATATATATACATATATTTATATAAAATACATATATATACATATATTTATATAAAATACATATATATACCTATATTTCTATAAAATACATATATACATATATTTATATAAAATACATATATACATATATTTATATAAAATACATATATATAAACATATATTTATATAAAATACATATATATACCTATATTTCTATAAAATACATATATATACCTATATTTCTATAAAATACATATATACTTATATTTATATAATATATATATATATACCTATTTTTATATAATATACATATATATACATATATTTATATAAAATACATATATACATATATTTATATAAAATACATATATATACATATATTTTTATAAAATACGTATATATATATATATATAAATATATTTATATAAAATACATATATATATACATATATCTATATAAAATACATATATATATACATATATCTATATAAAATACATATATACATATATTTATGTAAAATACATATATATATATACATATATTTATATAAAATACATGTATATAAAAAATGTCTCCTCTTTATTGGTTAGAAAGAAAAACTACACTGACTGTGGCCCATTGTGGAATAGTTTTCCCACCCCTGCTCTAAATGTACATGAATATATCCAACAACGCATTTGTTTGGCCATTTGTTTAGTTTTCAGTCTAGTATTTGAACATTTTCTCTTCACTAAGTCAAAGTCCAGAGCTTGATGTTTCACAGTTAGACTTTCCTTTGTATATAAATTAAAGACAGAGGATGTTCATTAATGAAAAGACTACATACAGTGCATGATCTCATTTTATTCACCCCTGAAGACTTACCGCTCATGCGTAACAGTCTAAAAGCAAGAGGACAAAACGTGACTAGGGCATCTGATTCATTGGACTGGACAGTCAAACTGAGAGCATGCAAACATGGGTCAAAACACTCAGGAACCCCTCCCGCAGGCTGGAACATGCAGCTCAAGGTGGAGAACTCATTGAGGAACATTATAATGAGGTTTGTCACTCTCATCACAACCATTCTGCTTGAGTAGAGAACAAGAGGGTTGCAAGTAGATTTATACTCAATGGAGCAGAATAATGGTGGAAGGGCCAAGAATTGAAAGATTTCTACTGCACGCTAACATGGCTGCTTATTAAATTAAAACTAATAATGAAGGGAAAAATCATTTAGACAATTATTTATTTCAGAAATGTAAGTCAAAACCTTTATGATAAATTGCAGTACAAAACAAAGCAAAGGAGATAATATTGTTACTTCGTGCTGCACAAAATTTATTTCAATTTCCCCTAGATCTGCTCCAATTACTAAGTGCTTATGAAATTGATCACAAGAAAATAGAAGATCCCCTATATTTACCATTAATTTTGAACATTTAAATATACACTTGCTTTGGACAAATAGCTCAAAGTAAACAATGGCAAATAAGATAATAAGCAATACATAAAAAATATGTATTTTGTGAAATGAAGTGTCTTTAATATTAATGATAAATTAGTTTTTTTATTCTTTCACACATTTCCATATTGTTTGAAGCATTCATTCTTTTACTGAACTGTTTTATCCTCATTAGGGGGTGCTGGAGCCGACACAGAAGTCACTTCTTTCAAGCAATGTATCACAATTCCAAATTTCAAAATATATCTCTGACATAGTTTTTTTTCAAAATGGGCCATGCCATATAGTAGTCAATTACAATGATATATTGAATTAGGGAAAAGATAAGACCCCTCAAAAAATGTCTAATTTGTCTCTAATCTATATCATGGAACTATCTGTTGGTCTGATAATTAACGGGATTAGTTCCCTCAATGGAATGACTTCAGAGTATCAAAAAAATGAGACATGACAGACATGACAATTTCATCAAGACAAATTAAAAAGTTAAAAGTTTGAGCTAGTTAACCCTCTTATTTCACTACAATTAGGCACAAAGATGACCTAATGATCTTTCCCTTCGCACTCACAGTGGCAACTTGCAATAACTTTACAATTTCTACTTAACATCAATAACTAATGTGCATATTAAAAAAGTATGGCACCCTCATGTACTATACATGTTTCCCCTTTTTTCCCTTCTAGGAAAATCTTCACTGGAAAACCTCAGTTTTTTTAAGAGCATCTGAATCTTCACTGATAATTCATGCATTGACTAAAGAATATATTGATATTAGTGTTTTGGACCATTGTGTGGAGGGCAATAATAAAAAAATGTCCATGTAAAAATATTGCGTTAATAAATAGTGGGCCCACATTTCATTGGAGTGAATTGGCAAAGATTTTCATATCTATTTATTATTATATTATAATATATTCTCGATAGAAAGCCTCTAGTCCCCAGAAGGAGACCAACGCACTAATCACTCGCCCACCGGGCCGCCTAGATAATACAATAGAAAACATTTCACCGTTTTAGTGTTAAGTACATACCTCTATACATGCTCATTCATAGTTTTTCTTCTTTGTGTAAGATGTAAACAGTCATGAAAAGAAAGAAAACACATTGAATGAAGCCGATGAGAGTACTTTTAGTATATAAATTGAACAATTGAATGGTGCATGTACCAAGGAGTACAAACATTCTATTTTCTAATGTCTTGCTTTGTTGTTGAGATGACACAAGAATGTGTCTCTTCTGATAACATGGTAATTGTGATCTGGAAACAATATATAAGCACCATATTGTTTTTTAAAGGAGCAGTTAGACCAAAGGTGTCAGACTCGGGTTGGTTCGCGGGCCGCTTTGACGTCAACTTGATTTCACGTGGACCGGACCATTTTAGATATAATATTTAGATTTTTTTATATGAATGGATTAAAAGAACTGGATTAAAAGCCCTGAATATTCAATTTTTTATAGATCTAAAACAATGTTTATTTTAGCTTTTTTTAAATATACTTTTTGATTTTACAAAATGATTTTGAACTAAAAACACATAAAAATGAATTAAAAAATGACAATAATTGATTTAAAAAGGGAGAAATCAGGAAATGTAATATACATCTACACTCCTAATTTTAATTTGATCCTAAAACAGAAAATCGGCACTCATGATTTACTTTCCCGGGCCAAAAAAAAATGATGCGGCGGGCCAGATTTGGCCCCCGCGCCACCACTTTGACACATGTGAGTTTGAATATTTGCCCGGATCACATTGACAAGAATCTTCTAGACACTCAAATGTGTCCCTTCAAACAGTGGTTGTGTTTGTTTAAAACCATATCTGGGACTGTGTCAATGCCCATTTTAAATATTCAAACTAAATGTTGACATAAGAACTAGACAAGATGCCTTGCCAACATGGTGGGCATCCACTAGCTTTTTAAAAGGTGTTATTCCACCCATCTGCTGTCCAAACTGCATTGAATAAAAAAAAAGTGTCAACTTGCCCAAGGTTAGTCAGGTTTCAGAACAACGTGCCGTAGGCTCTATTAGAATGTCTCTATGGATAAACAATTCAAACTCATTATATTCCACAAAAGCAGTCATTCAAATGCCTACTGGAAAGCATTTGATTGGATTGAGTGTTAGTTCCAAGGAAATTGTCACGACTTCATTGATTGAGTCAATTTGATTCACCACTCATTGTGAAATGGGTGGTGGTGATGGTGGGGGGGGTGTCTGGAGAAGGTTTCTCTAGGTACATGTTAAAGTGCGAGTGAAAGGACAAACATCTATTATTTAACTCCTAGACTCACCAATGAGTCTGAGAATGAGGTGGTTTAATTCACTGGGAAACAGGCTTACAGCTGTCATGTATCAATAGATGTTAATTATGTCTGCTCCTAGTGAAGTCTGGCTCTCATTCCTCCAGCATGGAATCCAATATGTTGAATGTCAATACGACTTCACGCAAGAAACTATATGTGTGTGTGTGTCTGTTTGTCTCAGTTGAACAATTAAGGCTACACCCTTAACCCTAATATAATGGTGTAAGCCACCTATCGTTTGCAGCAATTCTGGTTCATCTGGATTCTTTGTCAACAGAGCTATCGATTGAAGCAATGGATCAGTGTCACTTGGTGTCTGCTCACCTTGAATAATGTATCAGGTGCTCTGACTTGCAGCTATTGCATTTCGGTACAAAAATCAGATGCTTGAATGTTGAGTCTGTTGGAATTCATATGGTCTCTTCTCATATTTGTGATGCTTTTCAGTGGTATTAAAATTAGAGGAGAATACAGAACAGATTCAAACAAAATAATCAACAACCATACCTTGATTTTGTATAATGTACCGTATTTTCTTGACTATAAGGCACACCGCATTATAAGGCGCACTCTATTATAAGGCGCACTGTTTTATAAGGCGCACTGTCTATTTTGGAAAAAAATTTAAGACTTTTCAGTGCACCTTATAGTCGTGAAAATACGGTAATTGCTATTGAACTCCAGGTATGAAGCACTCACTACACAGTCACCTCTAGAGCCAGCCATTGTTGATGTTTTGGGGTTTTTTTGTATACAATTTTGCAGTGGGGGAGGAGCTATATGATGGAAGATTTTGTAAACTAAGATGGCATCTGCATATTTAACATTATTGTTTCAGTTCAGGTGTTTGTGTTTTTTTAATACCAGTGGTTGTTTTCGTTTTTGGTTTTTAGTTTTTTCCATATATAAGGCGCACTGGATTATAAGGCGCACTGTCTATTTTGGAGAAAATTTAAGACTTTTAAGTGCGCTTTATAGTCGTCAAAATACAGTATTCTATTGAGCACCAATCCATATTGTTTATCGGTCATGCCTTGCCGTGTTTAACGTAAGATGGATTGATCCTTTTAATTGACTTTGTTGCTAGGCAATTAAAAAGCTTATTGAAAATGGTATGAGAATTTGAAAAAAAAAAATTCCAAATGTCCCGAATACAGGATGAATAAAGTTATCTAGTTCAATCCAATCACAGTCAAAATCAATTCTCTCATTTTGATGAGAGTCTGTTTTAGTACAATTATCTTCATTAAGACATCCTAGTCAACATTGGATCGTACAACAATGATTATGCACTAATCAGAAATTCCTGTTCATGTGTTGTCTGTCTCTTTTAAATCAAACTCAAAAGGGAGAAGAAAACAACATCTTTTCGGCATCTCACAACATTCAAGATTAGGTTTTATCTAGTTTCATGTAACTCTAAAGAAGCCGTATTGGTTGAAAAGAAAACCAACATTATCCCGTCAAACAAAGGATGACTGTCTTGATTTATTCAGCTTACTTCTATCATATTGCATTAGTATACGGCAAAAACACAAAACCAAAATCTAAGATTAAGAAAACACTTCTACATTCGAGATGTGTTGTTAGAGAAATGACAAGTGTACACACACAATTTTCATCTGTCACAACTTATGTAGTATAGATGCATTCTTTCCAGTTCAAATGCGCATCACCCTCCAGCACACTCAAGGGGATTCAAGGCATGGTTACCATTGAGAGATGCATGACACTATTAATAACCAACAAGAGGACAATTTTAAGTAAGAGTAAGCATGGGGTTGATTTGGGGTAGAGTGGGTGATGTTGGGGGGTGGGTTGCCTTTCGGGAAGTAGTATTTATTTCTGAGCTATTGTAGAGGGGAGAGTAATCATATCATGCATATAGATAACACTTTAAAATCCAATTTCTTATTTTGTGTCAGAATAACACAATATTTCTATTTTGTTCTTCTCCAGTAAACAACCATCCAAAAGAATATCTTATCAGCATCTCATTTCAACCTCAAAAGTGAAGTGAGACAATGCTACATTTTTTTGTTTTGTTTTGTAACACTGACATTTGCGACTGGCTGCTGCAGTGATCCAGAAATGCCACCAAACTGCCTAAACTCAGGATCATTGTGTGTGTGTGTGTGTATTTGACATCACATTGATTCATTAAGTAGAAACTACCTTCTATCTACTTAAATGCATCAAACAGATGGTCTTTCATTGAGAAATAGGGGTTGCAGTTAACTAACAAAGCAGGTTATGAGCATATGGCTGTTAATTAAAATGACTTTGCATTGACTATTGTACACACGGTGGTCATAGTGGATAGACCAGCATGGGCAAACTACGGCCTGCGGGCCGCATACGGCCCTTTTTAGGCTTTTTAATCCGGCCCACCGACGTTGTCCAAATTATTATTTATTTTTTTCCCCAAGATGGCCCCGTCACGCGGAAGCCAGTGGCAGTAGCTCTGCCGACTCTTATTTGTTTTTCGTGTTTTACAGCCCCTCTATCTTTTTTAAATGACATTTTAATATTTCTTAATACATTCCTTTTTACTTTATACTTTTTACTTTAATGATGAGTGATGAGTATATTAATACTTTAGTCCTTTTTTTCAGTTTATGTTTCATATGTACTGTTAACGGATGCACTTTTTTATATGTATCGTATCTTGTGCTGACCCGGCCCATCTGTCAAATTTTTAAAGTCAATGTGGCCCACGGGCCGAAAAGTTTGCCCACCCCTTGGGATAGACGAACAAACAGAGAAGAAAAAATTTACACAGTGAGATAGAGAGAAATAAATAAATGTCTGATCATAAATTCGACAATGGTTTGCTAAATTTGCTCAACCAAATGTGCTAAGCACTTGATTTAATTAAATCCATCCACCCTGGAAAAAAAGGTTCTTGCAACATGGATCAAAAGTAATTTCAGTAGCAGTTGCACACCATGGACTTGAATATGCCATTGCATTATCCAGGTGTGTCAGTGGTTGTTGGGTGAGATGATAAATGTGTGTTATATGACAAAGAGAAAGAGACAAGGGGGAAGAAAATGTGCCCCTCTCGCCTTTGTAATTATCTGCCAATTTTCTTTCCGTCAGTTGCTTTTATCATCCCGTTCAGATCTCACCCAGGGGTCGGAGACGATGGGTCGCTAGCACCTTTATCCTTCCATGTGTGCTGTGTGAAATGTAGAAGTCCTCCTGTTGACCTCTGCCTGCCAGTGCAACGTTGGCCCTATTTGTTTCCCCGTAACAGGAGACATTTGAAGATAAGGATAATTATCAATCAGCGACCTCGGCTGCTATTTATGCTTCCACTCACAGGGAAAGTGGTGAGTGAGTGTTGTCTACGTTTTCGCTTTTCCCCCCTTTTTTCTCTACAGATATTATCTTGTTGAAAGGGAGCTAGCAGATTATTTTGTCATTAGGATGAAGAGGAACCATGTCTTTTATTTTTTTTATATTTTTAAAGCTTTGCTGTACATCACTACAACATAAATTCCAAGGTACCTTTTTTACCTTACCAAGAAATTGTTACTGCATTTTCATGACTATAAGGCGCACTAAAAAGTCTTACATTTTCTACAAAATAGACAGTGTGCCTTATAATCCAGTGCGCCTTATATATGGAAAAAACAGAAAACCAAAAACGTAAAACCACCAGTGTCGGATATTAAAAAAACACACGCCTGAACTGAAACAATACTTTTAAATATGCAGATGCCATCTTAGTTTACAAAATCTTCCATCATATAGCTCCTCCCCCACTACAGGATTTTATACAAAAAAAATCCAAAACATCAACAATGGCTGGCTCTGGAGGTGACTGTGTAGTGAGTGCTTCATACCTGGAAGTCAATAGCAATTACCGTATTTTCACGACTATAAGGCGCACTTAAGTCTTAATTTTTTTCCAAAATAGACAGTGCGCCTTATAATACAGTGCGCCTTATATATGGATGTCATTCATTGAGGGTGCGCCTTGTATTGCGGTGCGCCTTATAGTGCTGAAAATACGGTACATTTAATAGTTGTACCCTCAGGTAGAAAACTAAACAAACAAATACAAAAAACAAAAAAAACAAGACATGGCAATAATTAAGAGTTAAGCAATGCTTACCGTTGCATTATGCAAGTAAAGATAGTACATAAGGAGGTAATTTCACTGTAAGCCTTGCTTGTAGTGCCTTCCTTCATTTTGAAATGTCACAGTTCCATTGCTCACAAATGGTTTGTGTCTGCCAATGGGGACAGCACATAATTAAAGAATATGTTCAAGCTCAGGGAAACATGACTGAGCTAAGATGCCTCTCGAGGTTTTCACTGCAAATTTGTTATCCAAGTCAAAGCCAAGTTACATCCTTGTTTCTTTTTAAAAACTCATTACTCATCTGCTCTTCCTGATTTGCATGATGGTGATAAAAAAAAAGATATTTTCTTGGGATATAGTTGACAAATACCACACTGACTACTTACATTGATTGATGTGCCATTTAGGTCCACTTTGCTGCATGGTCAACCAAATGGATTTGGACTGTCCTTTTAAGCCATTAATGGGTGTTTTGGCTGGAGAGAAAGGGGAAAAAATCAATGTGTGAATAGTTTGTTTTTTATCCTCATTCAAAGTAAGAGATGCATACAATGTAGTGTTTGTGCAATGAAAAAAACTCATAAAGCTTACCTATATTGCCTTCAGGAAAAAAAACAGCAACAGTTTAATTTATTCTTCATTATAATCACTATGACAGTATTTTTTTTCTAAACATTCTGTTTTCTTACATCTTAATTTACCTGGAAGCCATTAAAAAAAGATATACATTGGTACATCTACTTAAAAAATTAATTAGCTCAAGTTGTATTTTTCATAGGTAGAGACACATTTAACATATAAAAGACTTTTCCACCAATACCACCCCAATCCCTATAAAATTATACTAATTATGTATGAAATATGTGCGTAATTGTTCACATTTTTCAATGAGAAAACATGAAGCCAATTACTCTCCTAAAATAAGAAACAAAAATATGCCACCTAGTTGAAAAAGACACTGAGTTCCATGGAGAGAAAAGCCTGAATATCCATAAATTACGGTATATTGTCCGTACAAAAGCGAATGAAAAACCTTGCTCCCCCAACCCTCTCACCAATGGTTTGGAGCGGTAAAAGGATTTTACTGGGAGTGGAAAAATTCCCTCAAGGATAACCAACTGAGATGCTGTGCTGGACTTCAAAATGGTGAAAGGCACTTTGGGATCTCTATCTGACAGGCAGGGAGAAAAATTGCAACTCAAGGGAGTGTATGCATCTCAGTTTGTTTTCATTCACACTGGCGTAGTGCGGCAATTTTTGAAGAGTGAATGTCTAGTTTTACTCAAGTTTGACTAAATCTAAAAAAAATACATTCGAATTATTTAATTAAAGGATCATCAGACCAAATTTCGTCCGACGGTGTAGTCAATCAGATGGTTTATGACATAGGTTAACCACCCCAAAAAACCCACATCATATACATTGTCTACTGGTGATTGACGGTCAAATATAAAAAAAGGAAAATTAAAACACTAGTCCAGGGGTGGGCAAACTTTTCGGCCTGGGGGGCCACATTGACTTAAAAATTTTGACAGTTGGCCTGGGTCAGCACAAGATACGATCCATATAAAAAAGTGCATCCGTTAACAGTACGTATGAAACAGAAAAAAAGGACTAAAGTATTAACATACTCATCACTCATCATTAAAGTAAAAAGTATAGAGTACAAAGTAAAGTAAAAAGGAATGTATTAAGAAATATTAAAATGTAATTTCAAAATAGGGGAGGAGCTGTAAAACACGAAAAACAAATAAGAGTGGACAGAGCTACTGCCACTGGCTTCCGGGTGACGGCGCCATCTTGGGAAAAAAAATATTTGGACAACGTCGACGGGCCGGATTAAAAGGCCTAGCGAGCCAGATGTGGCCCGCGGGCCGTAGTTTGCCCATGGCTGTGCTAGAATGTGAACATCTATCAACAAAAAATGTGTATTCGCAGAAAAATAAACTCTTAAAATCAATGACTTTGGTTCATTTAGAGTTTCAGGTGATTTTTTATGGTACACAGGTTTTGAATCACTTGCTCCATGCAACAGCAGACCAAGAAGAGATTGCGAATCAAACTGTGACTTACTGCTGCGATTTGGGTAGCCATGCTGATTCATATAAGATATACACCTGCCTATCTTATTTAGATTCGCATTCATGGATTTTGGAGGAATCTCCTACTGTGATCTGCATCTCATTTCAATCCCTTTCTTGTGGTGAAGCTAACAACACACAGGAGAAACTGTATTTTCGAAGCTTCAACATGGGGTGATTGGACTTTAATAACATGCAAGGTTCACCATAATTAGGCTGGTTTCCGTGCTCTTATTAAAAAGCCCACCTAAAAGAGCCTTTTCTCTGTATGTGGTAAGGGATTTGAAATTCAGCCCTATGCTTTGAATGATGTATCTGTTGATGAAAATATGTGGGTCAAGGACATTTTCTCTTTGCGGTAGATTTTTAGGGGTGCTTTTGTACTATTTTTCCCCACTTCCAAGTCCTATTTTTTTTTTTCAGAATAGCTTTGTGCATCGTGACATGAATAACATTGTCTTATTGAGGGATGTTACTTTTTATATTTTGGTTTTACATAATTTAGCATTGTGGAAAAATGGTGTTGTACCAAAGAGAATTAGTTCAGATGAAGACATGTAAGAGGGCCTAGATCACAGGTGTGAAAGTGGCGGCCCGGGGGCCGAATCTGGCCCACTGCATCATTTTGTGTGGCCCGGGAAAGTAAATCATGAGACTTTCTGTTTTAGGATCAAATTAAAATGAAGATTATAGATGTATATTAAATTTCTCGATTTTCCCCCTTTTAAATCAATAATAGTCATTTTTAATCCATTTTTCTGTGTTTTTAGTTCAAAAATCATTTTGTAAAATCTAAAAAAATATTTTAAAAAAGCTAAAAGAAACTTTGTCTTAGATCTATAAAAAACAAATATCCAGGGCTTTTAATCCAGTTCTATTAATCCATTTATAAAAAAAATAATCTAAATATTATATCTAAAATGATCCGGCCCACATGAAATCGAGTTGACGTTAACGCAGCCCGCGAACCAACCAGAGTCTGACAACCCTGCCCTAGATTGTCTGTACAGTTGAATTTCATTGCAATGGATCATATCATACAAAACGTCAACCTATTTCATGAGTCACCAATCAACTGGGTTGTTTATCGGTGCTTACTTGATGACTGTACCTTTTGCCAGTTGATTGCACAGGTCCCTCTGATTCGAGTCTAAAGAAAGTTGCAAGTCATTTGGTCTGAGTTTCAAGCAAGAGTCAAGTCTTTCATGTTATGAGCAGATCAACTCAAGTGACAAGGTTAAGGTGGTTCAAGGTAAGTTGGGTCTCAAGGTTATGTCCAGTCAAGTGAAGTGAGTCAAAAGGTTACGTCGGGTTTGGTTAAGAATAGGCATTAAATGATACTGAAGACTTTTTAAGTAAGTATTTCAGTGTCATGTTATTTGAAAATAAAATCATCAGCATTATGTTAAATGCTTGACTGCGTAACTTGCTTCTTTACATTACACAAGAATTGAGCTGAATAACCTACTTGTTTTTTATTAATATGATTTGAGAAGCTAAAAATAATTATAATACTTGAAAAATACATACATTAAAACAACCTACCAATGGGAAATTTTGATTTGTGTCAACCAAATGAAAATTCACATACTATTAATAATAATCTGACATAGGCCATACTCTCATGAAGTTCCTAGTGCTTGAAAAAAAATAATTCAAATTCTATCCTGCATGAAAAAAATATACCAATAAAATTAAGAACTAATAAAATACAAAACTGGCATGTTCTTGTAGGAGGTACTCTGATTTATCGTGGTTCCAATGGAATATTTCTGGCTGCAGCTGCCACAAAGAACAAGCTCTCACTGCTTTAGAGAAATGAAGACAGTTGACCTGCAGTATATAAAAAAAATCCTCAACTTGTTTCATAGCAGCGTCCGGAATTCTTTTATGAAGATCTCTAAGGCCACGCTACTGTTAAAGAAAAAAAAATCATCGTTGAAGTTTAAAGATGGGCGAATAGAATATAACACATACACCAAACAAGGATATATATATATATACACACATACACACACACACACACACACACACACACACATATGGCTCAGCAGCTTCCTCCCAGCAGTATGTACCCAGAACACCTCACGAGGGAGGCGACTAGGAGATATCCTAATCAGATGCCCTTACCCAGAAAGGTCTAAGGACCAGTATCTCTGATTTGGAGATGCTGATTCTCATTCCAACCGCTTCACATCCAGTTGTGAAGTGCTCCTCCGATAAGATTTGCAGATTCCGGCCTGGTGAAGCCAACAGAACTTAACTCGGCTGCGCCTACATATTCCGTGACCGGACGTTTGGTCGCTGGTCTTTTGGTCGCCGGTCTTTTGCTCGCCGGTCTTTTGCTCGCCGGTCTTTTGGTCGCCGGTCTTTTGGTCGCCGGTCTTTTGCTCGCCGGTCTTTTGGTCGCCGGTCTTTTGGTCACCGCTCCTTTGGTCCCCTCTGGTCGCCGGTCAAATCTTGAGAGTTTACTGTTGAAGCCGGCTCTCAAAATTCTATTCTTGGGCGAGAGTTTAATATCTAAGAGAGAGAGTTTAATATCTAAGAGAGAGAGTTTAATATCCAAGAGAGAGAGAGTTTAATATCCAAGAGAGAGAGTTTAATATCCAAGAGAGAGAGAGAGTTTAATATCTAAGTACTGTTTATTATCGAAGTACATTTGACTGGCGACCAAAAAGACCGGCGACCAAAAGACCGGCGACCAAAAGACCGGCGACCAAAAGACCGGCGACCAAAAGACCGGCGACCAAAAGACCGGCGACCAAAAGACCGGCGACCAAAAGACCGGCGACCAAAAGCCCGGCGACCAAATGACCGGCGACCAAAAGACCGGCGACCAAAAGACCGGCGACCAAAAGACCGGCGACCAAAAGACCGGCGACCAAAAGACCGGCGACCAAAAGACCGGCGACCAAAAGACCGGCGACCAAAAGACCGGCGACCAAAAGACCGGCGACCAAAAGACCGGCGACCAAAAGACCGGCGACCAAAAGACCGGCGACCAAAAGACCGGCGACCAAAAGACCGGCGACCAAAAGACCGGCGACCAAAAGACCGGCGACCAATAGACCGGTGACCAAAAGACCGGCGACCAACAGACCGGCGACCAAAAGACCGGCAACCAAAAGACCGGCGACCAAAAGACCGGCGACCAAACGTCCAAGCACCACATATTCTGGCCATAAAACTTCTGAACAAAATCATTCACGCTTTGAACACACATTGTTTTGCAATATTTAATTTCTCACAAGGGAATTAGTTACCCTTTAGTTCAATTCATGCATTCCTCAACAATCTATTTATCTGGTTGGTACTATCTTTTCACTTTGTAAATTTTCTTTTAATAATTTATTAGCCCTCCCATGAGGGAAGCCATTCAATTATTCCAAATACAGGTTTGCAAACCCCCCCCCCCCCCCCCCCACCACCTCTAATATTTAGGGATTGCTAAAAAGTCAAGGTAGTTATTGAGGAAAATGTTTCACTACTTCAGTGAAATTGCAAACTTACTTGCCAACATCGAAGCAATTTCATCGGAGCCATACTATGTACTATTTATGGATGCTCTTTTACTAGTAAAAGCCATAACTGCAATGGTGTGGGTGGTCTCCATTTATGAATGACATGATTCATATTCCTGCACCCTGTAGGTTCCATCATTTGTGTGAACAGCAAATTTATCCGTTAGCTATAGATCAAAAACAGGGTCCAATTGAAAATGGCTCTTGTGAAAGAAATGGTTTGGGAAAAATAAGTTGGATTCAGTCAAAAAAATCTGAATAAGTCCTGCAGGAAATGGCATAGGTTAATAATAGAGATAAATCAAATCTTTCCCCAGGCTGTGGTTTGTTGATTTGTCAGCATCATTAGTCATCTGCTCTGAAATATATGAAAAAAATACAAAAACACAAAAAGGGAAGTGAAATCTTGCATTGCAATCTTGCATTCTCGAATATCAAACAAAATAGTGACTGATTATAGAATCAATGCCAGCCATAGCATAAGTATTTTGCTCAAATCATAATTCATCTTTTGTCTGTTTCCAGCCCTTCTTTTCCCATTTATTTGAAAGTCACAAGGGACGTATATTCATAATAGATGGATGACATTTTGTGTCTTGTTTATCAGTCCGCTTTTAAACTTTTAAAACTGTGCCTAGGAAATTCAAATATTTTAAATGAAATCGTCAGACATTAAAAACACGGAAAATGGGTTTAAAGTCAGTTGCATTTATTCTTTGTTTGTCTCAATCCAAAATTACACGCTTTGTGATGGGCCTGAGCTTTATGATATCCACTTTAGTCCTCCATTCATTTTTTATGAGGGGAAGGTTTCCCTGGCAGCACATTTTACAGATCAGCCTTGCGGAGATTGTGTTTCAAGTTGCGGTTGGCTGAAATACAACCTCTCTGAGGACATTTGAGTTGGTCTTGGGTAAATGGAGGTTGATCATGCTAATATACCCTGACTTTTGCGGGTGTTTGGGTCAGTCTTTGTTTTGAGAAAGTGTTACGCATCCATATAAAAGATAAGTAGTATTGACAAATACAGTACATTCAGGCCTGTAGCCAATATCCCTAGTACAAACCAGTGTTGAAGCATAAATAAACTAGATTTTCTTGGAAAATAACACCATCGGAGCACATGGAAATAGGTTTGAATAACATTTTGACTCTAAGATACTACAAAAAAAGTTGCCAGTGAGTCTCACAAAATTTCAAATCAGCCAGTGAAGAAAGAGGTGCTCGGACGTTTGGTTGCCGGTCTTTTGGTCGCCGGTCAAATGGTAACAGAGTGTTTACTGTTGAAACCAGCTCTCAAAATTATATTCATGAGAGAGTTTAATATCTAAGTACTGTTTAATATCTAAGCACTATGTAATATCTAAGTACTGTTTAATACCTAAGCACTGAATAATATCTAGGTATTGTTTAAAACAGTAGATATTTAGATATAAAACTCTCATGAATATAATTTTGAGAGCTGGTTTCAACAGTACCCAGATATTAAACAGTAATTAGATATTAAACAGTACTTAGATATTAAACAGTACTTGGATATTAAACAGTACTTGGATATTAAACAGTAATTAGATATTAAAGAGTACTTAAATATTTAACTCTCTCTCTCTTAGATATTAAGCTCTCTCTCTTAGATATTAAGCTCTCACTCTCATGAATATAATTTTGAGGGCTGGTTTCAACAGTAAACTTTCATCATTTGACGACCAAAAAACCAGTGACCATAAGGGACCAAAAGACCGGCGACCAAAAGGCCGGCGACCAAAAGACCGGCGACCAAAAGGCCGGCGACCAAAAGGCCGGCGACCAAAAGGCCGGCGACCAAAAGGCCGGCGACCAAAAGGACGGCGACCAAAAGGCCGGCGACCAAAAGGCCGGCGACCAAAAGGCCGGCGACCAAAAGGCCGGCGACCAAAAGGCCGGGGACCAAAAGACCGGCGACCAAAAGGCCGGCGACCAAAAGACCGGCGACCAAAAGACCGGCGACCAAACGTCCGGTCACGAGAAAAGAAAGTATTTTTTAAACCCCATTACTAAAAAAAATCAATGAGTATGTATGAATTTCCTTAAGATGAGGGTCACTTAAAGTTAGATCTTCAACCAGGTGACTTTAGAACAGGGATGGGCAAACTCTTCCACAAATGCTTGGGCATCTAAACTATTGTGTTTTTCTCATGCAAAAGAAAATCCACTTTTTTTTCTACTGCCTGCTAACCGTCATCCACATTTGACTGCAAGGTGGAAAACACGGTCTAATGATCCAAAGTTGAGCTAACTTTTAACAAGCCGGGAGAGTGCCAACACTGTTGCCTGAACGACATTTCTTCACAGTGACATGGAACCTTACACACGCACCCCTCCACGTCTAACATACACTGTTTCCATGGAAACACATGATATTTTTGTGCATGAAGAATAGCACTGTTTTGGTAGATAAAGAACATGTTACACATTATTAAATCTCCCTATCAAAAGGTTAAGCATACACAAGAGATCCCATCTTATTAACAAAGGGCTTACTTTTAACTGCCATCAGAAATAAAGAATTCCAAGTTAAAATCATACTTATTCAACAAACACCAGCTCCTATTATAAATGTATTTTACTGAGCCAATTTCAGCGGCTGTGCTGCTTAATCACCGATGATTAAAACAAAAATAGTTCATTGTCAAACATGTTTTTAATGACAATTATATGACAATGCTAAAAAGATGTATTGGATAACTTTATCATAAAAAGATGTTTAATTGTCATCAAATGTTTCTATCAAATGTTCACAATTGGTGCTTCTTCTAAAATTGTGATGAAAAAGGTTTGACGTCGGTCCAGAATATTTAATAATCGTGACTAATTAAACATTGTGATGTTTTATTGCACAGGTGTCAAAGTGGCGGCCCGGGGGCCAAATCTGGACCGCCACATCATTTTTTGTGGTCCGGGAAAGTCAATCATGAGTGTCGACTTTCAGTTTTAGGATCAAATTAAAATTAAGAGTATAGATGTATATTAAAATTCCCGATTTCCCCCCTTTTAAATCAATAATTGCCATTTTTTAATCCATTTTTTCTATGTTTTTAGTTCAAAAATAATGTTGTAAAATCTAAAAATATATTTAAAAAAAATCTAAAATAAACATTGTTTTAGATCTATAAAAAACTGAATATTCAGGGCTTTTAATCCAGTTCCTTTAATCCATTTATATAAAAAATACATATTATATCTAAAATGGTCCGGCCCACGTAAAATTAAGTTGACGTTATATCGGCCCGCGAACCAACCCGAGTCTAACACCCTTGTTTTATTTAGTCAAAAGGACACCAACTGACAACACCTTGATTGGCACACATCATGATTTGCACGTTATTTATAGATGAAAACAGATTGCAGGCTTTATCTTCCGGCCTGATAAAGCCTTCATGTGGAGATAGGGAGATGCTTATAGCTCTGACACACACAAAAGCAGAAAGAATGAAGACAGTAAGAGAAAGATTTAACGAAAGAAGGCCAGCAGGAACTTGAGTCATATTTGTAAGGAAGGCCAGTAGCTCGGCTACAAATAGATTCAAACACGCGCACATGGACAACATATTTGTGTTAGATCAGGGGCCGCAGTTTGTGGGCCAAGCTTCGTGAACAGTGTGTTTGAGAGTCATCGCTGCCTGCCATGACAATTACCATAATGAATGTAAGATAGCTCCGGACACACAGATACAATTACAAAAGTAATCCGATAAGGCATTCTGTACAGGACAACATAACAAAAGTGACTGCTGTCTTCTCGAGCTGGAGACCCAACGTTCTACCTTTCACCATTAGCTGACAGGCCTTTTTTTAATTTTTTCAATGGACGCTATGCTAGATTGTTGAAGCAATGGGTTACAAAAATTTGTACCACGTGTTTCCTTTACCATCAGAAAATTATGCTAGAGCAAATTACGGCCCGCGGACCACATCCGGCCCACTGGGCCTTTTAATCCGGCCCGACATTGTCCAAATAATGTTTTTTTTCTCCCCAAGATGGCGTCGTCACGCGGAAGCCAGTGGCAGTAGCTCTGTCCACTCTTATTTGTTTTTTGTGTTTTACAGTCCTATCTTTTTTAAAATTACATTTTAATATTTCTTGATACATTCCTTTTTACTTTACTTTTTACTTTACTTTGTACTTTATACCTTTTACTTTACTTTGTACTTTATACCTTTTACTTTACTTTGTACTTTATACTTATTACTTTACTTTATGCTTTATACTTATTACTTTACTTTGTACTTTATACTTTTTACTTTACTTTGTACTTTATACTTTTTGCTTTACTTTGTACATTATACTTTTTACTTTATACTTTTTACTTTATACTTTTTACTTTATACTTTTTACTTTATACTTTTTACTTTATACTTTTTACTTTTTACTTTTTACTTTATACTTTTTACTTTATACTTCGTACTTTACTTTGTACTTTATAGTTTTTACTTTACTTTCTACTTTATAGTTTTTACTTTACTTTCTACTTTATAGTTTTTACTTTACTTTCTACTTTATAGTTTTTACTTTACTTTCTACTTTATACTTTTTACTTTAATGATGAGTGATGAGTATGTTAATACTTTAGTCCTTTTTTCTGTTTATGTTTCATATGTACTGTTAACGGATGCACTTTTTTATATGTATCGTATCATGTGCTGACCCGGCCCATCTGTCAAATTTTTAAAGTCAATGTGGCCCCCGGTCGAAAAGTTTGCCCACTCCTGTGCTAGAGTGATTTTCGATGGCATAAAAATCTTGTTTCTACATGTTCTATGCAGTCTTACATATGTTATATCATATAACATTTGCAATGCCCTGTATACTGGTAAGTAGGACATTTTCCAAACTTGTATATGCCATCACGCTGAAATATTACTATTGGGCTCTGCAGGACATGTTTGCAATTGCCCTGCCACCGCTTTTCAAAACGTAAATAATCTCAAAGCCACACAGATCTTAAAGCACTATTGAATAATGCATGGTCCAAATTACAGCTGCTGTGATAGTGGCTGCTGTGTATCGGTGCATCTCTGCTCTCTCAGATTGCGTATGGCCCCATAATTCCCCTTCATCTAAAAAGCCAGATGTCACAAAAACGGCTGGCCGATAAAAGATTCTGCTTTTGCCACCGTGCTAAGGAGAAAGGTTCTCGAATCTCTGGATGCAGGCAGAAATTCCAATACTTCCTTCTGCAGTATAAAAGGGAGATATGGAAAAAGCTAGGGTGAAATTTCCGAATGTTTGAACATGAGCCTAACACATGCCTCATTCTCTTTCATTAATTATGACTGTATAGCACACCTCTGAACAAAGATAATTGTGTTCAACTCTCAGGAAAGTTTTTCCTCGACATAGCAAAATGAGTAGAAAAAAATATTGCAGTTTTTAGGATGTGCTATGTTGTTTTTTTTTTTTTAATTACGCTCTGCTCAATGGCATGCAGGCCCTCTGAAAAACTTTAAACTACCGTATTTTCACGACTATAAGGTGCACCGCATTATAAGGTGCACCCTCAATGAATTACATGTTTCCATATATAAGACGCATTGTATTATAAGGCGCACTGTCTATTTTGGAGAAAATTTAAGACTTAAGTGCGCCTTATAGTCGTGAAAATACAGTAATTGCTATTTACTTCCAGGTATGAAGCACTCACTACACAGTCACCTCTAGAACCAGCCATTGTTGATGTTTTTTTTTTGTTTTTTTTTTGTATAAAATCTTGCAGTGGGGGAGGAGCTATATGATGGAAGATTTTGTAAACTAAGATGGCATCTGCATATTTTACAGTATTGTTTCAGTTCAGGCGTTTGTGTTTTTTTAATATCCGACAGTGGTGGTTTTTCGTTTTTGGTTTTCTGTTTTCTCCATATATAAGGCGCACTGGATTATAAGGCGCAGTGTATCTATTTTGGAGAAAATGTAAGACTTTTAAGTGCGCCTTATAGTCTTAAAAATACGGTACTGAGCTGCCTAGTGTCTGGGGAGACAAATGCACGGCTTCTCAATAAAAGATAATAGAAATGACAGAAAGATTTATCATCTTCATCCATCTTGTTCATGACTGATCTTTGCAATAGTGGGAATAAACCAACCCAAAACACTCACTAGCCCAACAGGTCGACTGGAATACTGTGTATGCACGGCAGCAGGTAATTCATTACATTTAATGGGATGTTACACTACACTAGTGCTTCAGGGCTTCAACATATTGAGTCTTTGATAAGAGTTATAAAATCTACTCCTCTGTGGCAAAATTATACTGAACAAAACCTGTAAAGAAAAAGCTACTCTACAGCTGCAGTATGATAATTCCTGTATACTCAATAAAACAAGAAAATGTGCCTCCATATATTTGCAAACTGCCTTTAGTCCTTGAGAGTGCCATGCCATCAAGAATTGCCGTCTGTCCACCACCCGTTCCTCTATAAACATATTTTTCAACTGTGGATTACAGTTATTTCTTTTTAGAAAAGCCAGTGCAAAAGAAAAGTGTAGTATAACCTTGTTTTTTTTTTTAAATAATCTTGATCCTTAAATTAGAATGTATGTGGTCATAACCATTCTACTGGTAATTCAAGAGTCTTGTAAGTCAGTGAGTAGTTGTGTCTGTCTTTGTGTATAAATGTGTGCACATGCATATGGGCTCTTGGGCTGCATTTCTCTCTTTATTACATTACTGCCCTAAGTTGCCAAGGAAACAGCATATAGATTGTGTTAAGGGGGACAATCACATGGCAATAATTGCACCATATCAATTCTACCTAGCAACAAGAGGTGGCATTATCTATGTGATGTAATGCATTGTTTTGGCAGAATTTGAAACACAGTGCAGGTCCCCATCAATGTTCCAGACAACCTCCCTGAGCGCACTGAGTACCAGTGTGAGTGACATCATCATTGCTCGCTATGGACACACCAGTAACACACCTGCCATAAGCAGGTGCATGGCAATGTTCCCTCTAATTTTTCATGTAAAACATGCTGTAAAACACAAAATACGAATGGACAAATCTACTGCCACTGACTGTCGTGTAAACGGTGCCATTATGGGGAAAGGGGTCAAAAAAAAAGTTTGGTTTTTATTTACTGCATGGCATGTGATTGCTGCTGCGCAGAGAAGACGAGAGTAGTGCGCAATTGCGCATGCGTGCAGCTTAGAGGGAACATTAGTTCCCACACTATCTTGATTCACCAAGGCGCACAGTAGCAGCTGACCCAAATCTTTTGCCATGTGAGCAGAGCCTAAGATGCCCGTTGAGAGAAGTGACACACGTTCAAAAAGTCCAGTTCACGGTTTTGTTGTTATACCGTTGCAGTTTTCTTTAGTCATCATTATTAGTTATACAAATAATGTCTTAGTAAACCAAGACTATACTCTAAACTCTGTTGCTGATTAATGATCCCCATCCTGTCCTAAAAGGGCAACAAAACCACACTGGTAGCAATCGTCCATAATTGTTTTTCTCATTAAAAGCCTGAAACAAGCATACTTTTTACAAATTCATCTATTGTTCATACAACATGAAATATTACTTCAAAATAAAATACTAATTCAAAAATATGTAGTCACCCATAGACATAAAAAAACATATGCGAATTAGATTTTACACATCACCTTCTAAAGAGCTTAATTAGGCATCATGTGCAGCCGCATAAGTATGAAGGCTGAAGGCAGCAAAAGACTCTTCATTAATTGTGCGTGTCATAGAAGATAACTCTCAAGCAGAAAATGTGAAGTCAAGAAGGTGGCTGAAGAGTGAATAAGCCAAGGTAGGCAAACGTTGATGGATTTCAGATGAGCCTAAGTGGCCACTTAGTGAGGATGTGGCACCCCTGCTGTGTCACCCTGCATGTCGCGTATGGACAGTGGAAGACAAATTAGGTTTGGTGAAGTCATACGGAGGCTACAAGGCATGATGAAGAATAATGGACGCAAAAGATATGAAGTGATTTGGTCTGAAAAATTCAGATGAGACAGCCAATGTGACATGCTAAAGTGTTTAATTTATTAACGATTGCATGTTGGGGATGTATATCGGTATTCGATTATTGATGCCTTGATCAACATTGCAAGTATGACATGTTAAAGTGTATATCGGTATTCGATTATTGATGCCTTGAGCCACACACCAAGTATGACATATTAAAGTATATATCAGTATTCGATTATTAATGTCTTGATCCACATAGCAAGTATGACATGTTAAAATGTGTATCGGTATTCGATTATTGAT
The DNA here is from genome assembly GCF_051989575.1 of Stigmatopora nigra. Taxonomy (NCBI): domain Eukaryota; kingdom Metazoa; phylum Chordata; class Actinopteri; order Syngnathiformes; family Syngnathidae; genus Stigmatopora; species Stigmatopora nigra. The sequence goes on along the minus strand of NC_135508.1, from coordinate 5,698,779 downwards.
GCCTTGATCCACATACCAAATATGACATGTGTATACCGATATTCGATTATTGATGCCTTGATCCACATAGCAAGTATGACATGTTAAAGTGTATATCGGTATTCGATTATTGATGCCTTGATCCACACACCAAGTATGACATATTTAAGTGTATATCAGTATTCGATTATTAATGTCTTGATCCACATAGCAAGTATGACATGTTAAAATGTATATCGGTATTCGATTATTGATGCCTCAATCCACACACCAAGTATGACATATTTAAGTGTATATCAGTATTCGATTATTAATGTCTTGATCCACACAGCAAGTATGACATATTTAAGTGTATATCGGTATTCGATTATTTATGTCTTGATCCACATAGCAAGTATGACATATTAAAGTGTATCGGTATTCCATTATTGATGCCTTATATATAATAAGCTTCACCAACACGGGAGATTTTCTTTATACCAGTAAAGTTGGATTGAAGAAGCAACAGCAAATTACTATTGTGATTATTTCTCCCCGTGTTTCAAGCTATGCTGATTGTTGTAGACGCGGGTTGAGTTTGTGGTTTGCAATATATACACTGTTTAGCGTGTGAGAAAGAAGATAATGTTTATAATGTTTATTTACTACTGAATTACGAGCGTGAATGTGCAAGTCTCAGGTCATGCACATGGATATAACATTCAGCACGCTACCTACCGACACCGTTATCCTGTAGAGCAGTGGTCTCAAACCGGTTCCACATAGGGCCGGAGTGGGTCCTAGTTTTTGTTCCAACCGATCCAGTGCCGACATTTTAACCAATCAGGTGTCTTTAAAATAAGTAGCACCTGACTCTAATTAACTGATTGCACTTGCAAAAGGTATCCTTGTTGAGTTGGAATGAAAACCTGCACCCACTGCGGCCCTTTGAGGACCGGTTTGAGACCACTGCTGTAGAGTGTCTATGACGGTCATAGCAAGGAAGGTATGTTATTGAAATTTCATTGTTTGTCCTGTTGAATAGTTGAGAAGGACCTCTCGAAGTTGTAAAAAGAAATCATAACACAAGTTATGACTGTATATTAAACGGGTGTAATTGTATATAATGAGGTTTTTGTATTTAAATACCAGTAAAATTGTATTGAAGAATCAACAACGAATAACTATTGTGATTATTTCTCCCTGTGTTTCAAGCGTAAATAATCGGTACAACACCAACAAGCTATGGCGCGTGAAAACATGTGAAGAAGTTAGGCATGAGTGCCCAGACATGTCTCATACCCAACCTAACTTATTTTCATGTACTACATGGAGGTAGTAGTAGGGAGAATGTTTCGTGTCCCTACCTCACAATTCTGAGATAGAGATAGAGGAATCAATACCCCAGTGGGTTCTGATCTTACTGCGTGTCTGTATTGGCTTCCTCCAGGTACTCCCACGTCCTAAAAACATGAATGATAGGCTGGGTGAGCACTCTAAATTTTCCCTTGGTAGGAGCTTTAGCGTGCATTTACAGCCGCGATGCTAGTGAAGATAAGAGGTACAGAAAATGAGTTGAATGAAAGGATTGTTGTGTATTATAATGAGAAAAAACTGGTGCTGTCTCTAATACACAATAGAATGCCAATTATGGAAAAGTATGAACACAAATAGGGTCTGACATATTATACAGTGCCGCACCTTCTGGTGAGGATGCTTTACTCTGATGTTGGCAGCAATGTAATGCAAATAGGCTGGATTGATCACATAAAGTTTACAATGAGCAACCCACACTTGGGGGGAAAAAATCTACACTCAAAAGTTCTACTTGTTACCTTGAAATAAAATATGCCCATGAGTAGTGTTGTCTTTCAATTTGTTGAAAAAGTAGCAGTTGTGTGGTGATGTGTTGTCATTTTTTTTTTAATTTTAATGAACATTTATGACAAGCAAACAGCTTGAAGCAAGAACACTGCCTCTCATCAGAGGTTTGCTACTTGCTGAATTGAACACTACGCATTCAGGGAGAGACAGATATAAAAAAAAAAGAGAACAAGCAAAAAAAACTCCTCTCAGAAGAAGTTAAAACAACAACACGAAAGAAAATAATGCTGCTGCCACTAGAAAATAAGCGCATGCAAAATCATATCCCATTTTCGTCATAATGAGCATGTGTTCTTCAACACAAAACATCAGACATTTCCATTGGATTCGAAAGTTAACACTTTGAATATGATGGCGTTCAGGGAAATTACCAGTAAACATGATTTGGTTAGGTTAAGACAGTGGTGTCAAACATACGGCCCGCGGGCCGGATCCAGACCGTCTGGTGGTTTGGTACGGCCCGGGGAAGAAAGCTGCATTGTATACAAAAAATATGAATTTTCTTTAAGAATTGTAGTTATTGTATTATCCGCTAGGGGGCGCAGTGTCTTAGTACGTGCAGACAACATGAATTGACATTTATTTATGTTCTTATGTTATTCTCTTGTTCATAATATATTGTTCATAATGTAAAAGGAAAATTCTGTTAATAAACATTTTGATAATTTACTCATTATTTGCACTAATTATTAGTATTAGTGACTAATACAAAGGGGAAAAAAGTGGGCTTATTGTTAGTTCTATGTAATTTTGCAATGAGTTTACTGGTCCGGCCCGCTTGATCTCAAATTACTGTATCTTCACGACTATAAGGCACACCGCATTATAAGGCGCACCCTCAATGAATGACATTTTCCCATATATAAGGCGCACTGTATAATAAGGCGCACTGTATTATAAGGCGCACTGTCTATTTCGGAGAAAATTTAAGACTTTTAAGTGCACCTTATTGTCGTGAAAATACGGTAATTGCTATTGACTTCCAGGTATGAAGCACTCACTACACAGTCACCTCGAGAACCAGCCAGCCATTGGGGATGTTTTGGATTTTTTTGAATAAAATCTTGCAGTGGGGGAGGAGCTATATGATGGAAGATGTTGTAAACTAAGATGGCATCTGCATATTTAACAGTATTGTTTCAATTCAGGCGTTTGTGTTTTTTTTTAAATATCCGACAGTGGTGTTTTTTTGTTTACTTTTTTTCCATATATAAGGCACACTAGATTATAGGGCGCACTCTCTATTTTGGAGAAAAATTAAGACTTTTAAGTGCGCCTTATAGTCGTGAAAATGCAGTAAGCTGTATTCGGCCCGCAGACCAAAGGGAGTTTGACACCCCTGCTTTAAGAGGAGATGAAATGACTATTATGAAAATTATCCTCCAAAAACTGCTTTATTATCGAACACACCTGTATTAAAACAACGTCAAACGATCGAATGCATCAGGTGGAATCTGCCATCCAAATGTGTTGGGTTTATATGTTGCTGTTATGTTTTTCTGAATGAAAAAGAAAAGATTTACCATAATTAGTACCAATTTTACAAAGCAAACAGACAAAAACACAAAGAGCTACACAATACAGTGTGTAACTGCTGTTTTGCAGCACAAACACTGAGATAGTTCAAGTGTTCCTTGAGGGCTTGGCACACAGCTAAAACAAAGGAAGACAATTAGTCAGTGTGGCTAAACTAAATACATAATAGCCAGCTGTGCCTATTGTTCTGGCATGTGTGCTCGTGTTTACATGCCATGCAATTTGTGAAGGGATGATATATTCCCATTGGTAAAGGGAAGGGCAAGTAAAGGTTATGATATATGTAATCCCACAGAATGGAATTTAATGAAAAGCACAATACAAGGCTTTCATGTCCATCTCCTAGCATTATTATTATTTTTACTCTGGTTGTAGTGTTTTGCTATTGCCATTACTCAGCATAACAATAGTTCACCTTCATGCATGAATGATACAACCAAATTGGCATGGTTAAATAAGTATTGTCATGCTAATATTGGCGCTTTTGACATTGTTGATGAAACACACACCAAACGCTTAGTGTCCGATGCTAGTTTTCCACAAAAAGCAACAAGTTTCCCTGGAACAAGAATTCCAATTTGTTTTTATGTATGACCAAACAGTTATATTTCATTTTTGTGCACTTTGTGGTGAAGCTTTAAAATCTCATTATATTTGGATAATGGAAAAAAAAGCATTCAATTCAATGCATCTGGAAGTTAGGTGTCCCAAATCCTGCAACCCAAAGTATTACTCAATAATTTACAGAAAATTACTATTTTTCCACATTGGAACCTTTATTCATCCCTCAGAGCGTCAAGTCAGAGTTCTCAGATATTGTTTATTTCCTGTTAGGATATTTGTGCAATGCATGGATTTGATTGGGTACATCCAATTTTTTTTTAGGGGAGAAAATATAATCACTTGTTTGCAGGGCCTAAAATCTTATTTATAGACTGCAGCAGGGGGGTCCAGTTTGCTGGTCTCCCTAGCTTGTTTAGAACCAAAAGACAATTGTTGCGCTATTAGAAAAAATCTCTTTTGAAAAATGGGTGTTTAACAAAAAAAGATTGAGTTTACACACTTAACGAAGGAGAAGGAATGAAATAATCTTGTTTATTAGGATCAGAAAGCCGTTTCTGGCCACCATACAAAATTTCAACTCTCTACGTTCTACGGTTTGGACGAACGTAGCAAGAGAATCTCAACATACACACACACACACACACACACACACACACACACACCCATAAATCACGCTTTATAAGGATTAAAGATAAGACAATTGGCGTTTGACAGTTTGTAATGGTTTTTACTATTTGCAGTATTCACTTCCTTCAGTGCCCTAATATGTGGTGAAGATGAATCACTGTAGTGCACTTTATAGCTGTTTATTTTCATTATTATTATTTTTACAGTCCGTGGGAACAGTTAAATATATAAAATAATGCAGATGCTGCTGTTGTGCATAGCTCATGTCTTGAGAATCACAAGCAGACTTGACTACATCACACACGACAAGGTCAACTAATTTCTGATCTGTCTTGTGCTGCGTTTTGTTAGTGGGTATTTTGTGTGTGTGTGTGACTTTGCTAAATGGATTTCTGCTTCCGTTCGTTGTGAGCTATCTGAATCAGAGTTTGAAGTGAATCACACTGACTCATATCTGGCTCACAGTTTCAAAACTAGATTTCCCTGTATGCATCTAGTGTTGAAATTGGCATGACATGTCAGGCTTTATTTGGTCAACTTCTTTCAACGCATCTGAAATATGCATGATGACCTAAAAGTATTTTTTGACACTATTCGTTAAGTTTTAAACTGGCCTCAGGTTTCTTTTTAGGGTTGTTAAAAAATGTCCATGTTCCCTAGTTGTTTGATGGTCCAGCGGTAGGCTAAATCTTTGACATTTACACGAGGTTCAAAAGCCCTAATGCATTTTCCTCCACCCGTGTGTTATGCAAATCTCAGTTTTAATAAAGGTGTAATGAATAATTCAAGTAGTGTTTCCTTCAAAGCACAATGCAAGAACAAACACGCTGAAAATAGTTGTTTTTGCACAGATAAAAATTGTCAGTCTTTTTTTCTTTTCTGAATTTCTAATAACCTGGCCTGCTCGTCTCATCCTTACTTCATTTTTAATAAGCCTTTAACGGCTACATCATGACAGATGACCAATTACTGGAGGAAAATGGTTTTTAAAATCCGGATTGGTTGGTGGAGGTTAACATTGATTCCTAATACCTCAAGAATATTCACCCAAAACAAGTTTTTTTCCGATTTAAAGATCAATAAAGGGATAAACAAATGTATGGGCTAGCCCTTAATGGCAGAGTTATTCCACAAACATGTTAAAATCACACAAAAACGATTGTTACCCAAATTGGTCACCAGCCAATCACAGTGCACATAGAGGAAAACTGGAATACACACAAAAAACAAATAAAAAAACAAAGCCGCGGGTAGAACATACAAACTCCCAACAGGATGAGCTGGATCCCCCTGGGATTGAACCCTCGTTCTCAGAACTGTGAGACTGACGTACCAACCACTCTTTCAGAGCAGTCTATAAAATTCCATCTCTCAATTAAAATATATCATTCAATTGATTTACTTGCAATGCTTAACAACATAATTTAGAGGTTGATTTCTTGTCAAATGTGAGTATATAAAAAATTGTTCATTTAAAAATTCCTCCTCTTCTTAAAAATGGCATTTTTTTAAAATCATTTTTGTTGCTACTAAAAAATCAGTAGGGTTATGTGGCCAAATGATATTTTTAATGATGAAATGCTAATATTGTTAGAGTTATGTAGTTTTGGTATTTTATGTTGTGTTTTTCTTGGATTTTCCGTCTTCGTACGTAACTTGTTGTCGTCATTGTCCATTGATTTTCAGCTGTTGTCACCTCCCTTATGTGTCTAAGTTGTGTGTATGTTGCCTTGTGTGTCATCCACCTGTTCTCCATGTTTCGTTAATCCATGTCTGTGCATTCAAATCTCCCTTGTTTGTATGTTTCTTATTGCGCCCTTGTCAATGTCACATAAGTGTTTTTACAATAGAGTTTACGGAATGCTGTGCCATTTTTCCAAAAACTCTAGGCCTGGGGTGGGCAACTTTTCGGCCTGGGGGCCACATTGACTTTAAAAATTTGACAGATGGGCTAGGTCAGCACAAGATACGATACATATAAAAAAGTGCATCCGTTAACAGTACATATGAAAACATAAACAGAAAGAAAGGACTAAAGTATTAACATACACATCACTCATCATTAAAGTAAAAGTACAAAGTCAAGTAAAAAGGAATGTATTTAGAAATATTAAAATGTATTTTAAAAAAAGATAGAGGTGCTGTAAAACACGAAAAACAAATAAGAGTGGACAGAGCTACTGCCTCTGGCTTCCATGTGAAGACGCCATCTTGGGGAAAAAAACCAAAACATTATTTGGACCTTGACAGGGCGGATTAAAAAGCCTAGCAGGCTGTATGCGGCCCGCGGGCCGTAGTTTGCACATGTCTCCTCTAAGCCAAGAACAACCAAATAGAAAGTCACTTATTTCACAAACTTCACTTAGATGTCTCCTATCTAATCTTGCTTAGACTAAAATTTTATCAAATTAATATTTGACCTAAAAGGGCCCGGGCTATAGTATTCTTAAAACAGTCTCACATCATCAGGCTCCATGCTTTTTCTTCCGCCAAATGACTTAGTATTGTGGAAGTACAAACTGTCACAATGGAAGTGAACGTTCCTACGCCCCACTTTGTCCTGGACCTTGTCTTTACTAAACCTTTTTATCTGACATTGGCCATCTGACTTTGTAATTATATTAAAATTGCATGTCTCATTAGTTTCTTACATGACATAATGTTCCTTCCTCCTGCTTTGAAACACTCACACCCACGTGGCATGTACACACACACACACACACACACACACACACACACACACACACACACACACACACACACACACACACACACACACACACACACACACACACACACACACACACACACACACACACACACACACACACACACATTCACAGCTTTGCTTGCTGGCATTTTAAAACGTCTGCACTAAATCGTTGAGCAGGGAAATAATAGCCCTCTAAAAGGATTCTGAGGAGGCAGAGGCGTTTCATTATATTTGGATTTGAGTGAAACAAATTGAATTTGAAAATAAGGTGAGTGGCATGCTTTGTTAGAGTGACAGAAGAATGATAAAAACAAGGGAAGTGGACCCCCCAGGGATGGCTGGTCGGGGAAGGTAAAACATTTGAGAACTGGGAGTTTATTTTTATGCAGTAATAAAAGTTAGTTGTTTGTAGGAAGGGTTTGTTTAAATTTTCATTTTCTTTTTAAAGTCGTGCAAGCACTGAACAAAGTAGAAATGATCTCTATCTATTTTTTTCCCATTTCAACAAGGTCGGGTCGCGGGGGCAATAGCTTCAGCAGTGAAGTCCAGAATTCCATCTCTACCAACACTTAGTTCTGCCGTCACCAGACGTTTGGTCGCCAGTCTTTATGTCGCTGATGTTTTGGTCACTGGTCAAATGTACTTAGATATTAAACAGTACTTAGATATTAAACTCTCTCTCTTAGATATTAAATTTTGAGAGCTGGTTTCAACAGTAAACCCTCTGTCATCATTTGAGTGGCGACCAAAAGACCGGCGACCAAAAGACCGGCGACCAAAAGACCGGCGACCAAAAGACCGGCGACCAAAAGACCGGCGACCAAAAGACCGGCGACCAAAAGACCGGCGACCAAAAGACCGGCGACCAAAAGACCGGCGACCAAAAGACCGGCGACCAAAAGACCGGCGACCAAAAGACCGGTGACCAAAAGACCGGCGACCAAAAGACCGGCAAACCAAAAGACCGGCGACCAAACGTCCGAGCACCAGTTCTTCTTGTGCAGAAGAATCCTAAGGCATTCCCAGGTTTTACATAGTCTGCCCAGCACGACCTGGGTTGATCCCGAGGTCTCCACCCTGGAACTCCTCCTCACTGCACCACTAACATACCAGATTCGTGAAAAGCTGCCCTCTTGGTCGGTTGGAACAAAAACCTGCACCCACTCTAGCTCTTTAAGAATGGAATCGTACCAGTGTAAAGAGACATAAGTGCACATCACATTTTTATCTTACAAAGGACCCGCTTTTTCTCGTTTTATCATAGAATTGGAAAACAGTGTCCAATTCTTAGAATGAAAAAATAGCAGTAGAGTACTTTTTAGTGAAATAAAAGGGGAAAAAACTTACATGAAGTAATCCTTGGAGCCTTCAGGATTAAATTTTACATTATTTTTTCTTCAGTAAATTGGCAAGTGGTCAAGGCTTCTGACATTGTGGAAACATCGAATGGACAGAATTCACATTTACATCAGTACAGTTGCAGTGGAAAAAAACATATGAGTTCAGGCCCTCATTCACAGTACTGGTTTATTTTAAAATCTGTACAAGACTGATTTTGAGAAGAAAATGTTCAGCACAAAGAGTTTTTTTTTATTTTTTGTGTCCTTATCCAAAAATCCTACCTTTATCTTGACAAAATGGGGCCCACTTAGAGCAGTCTTCCCCAACACTGGTATGCCATGAGCAATGGTCAGGTGCACCATGGGAAATTGCAAGAAGCAATTCAATGTAATATTGAACTAATAGGAACATAACAAGATTACAATTGAACTATTGTAAGGATAAAATACAAATATGAGGAATGTAAAATTATAGATTATAATTTTACAAGATTATAATAGTGAAACATTCATTTTTGTTCCTTATTTTTCTCTAAAATGAACCAGAGGTTGTTTGGTTTCTAGGGCGTCAACTTTTGGCGACATGAATTCTACATGAGCACTAAATTATTTAGCTTAATATTAAGAGATTTAAGTAATATTTGTAGAAAAGTCATAAAATTATGTGATTAAAAACATCAAATTACTTATTTTTGCAGACATCAACTTTTGGTAACTTTAGGTCAGTGTAAAAAATTAGATTTTGGAGTAATTCTGGAGTTTTTTTTGTGATTTTTGCCGATAAAACTTTGATGAGAATGACTATTGTTAATATAGGCAACATATTTAATTATTATAAATTAAAAGATTTTCAAATGGTGGTATCCCTTGAGATTTTTCAATGCAAAAAATGTGCTGCAACTCAAATTCACAGTCAAGGTCACATGCTCAGAATAACCTTCTTTTCTTGTATCTCTAAATGTATTCAAAGGTAGTAAAAAGCAGAATGTGAAATAACTTTAACTGCTCAACTGTCTTTTCTGCCACCAGACTTTACCCATCTTACCATTGTTGAAAATGTCCTTGGTGACTTTTTGTAGTAGATTGTTGGTCCTTTTTAATAGACAGTGCTGTGTAATACTACTTTAAATCTTCAGTCAGGTTTTTCCTTTGCAGTCTTTCACTGGCTGCATAGGAAAGTGCCTTGGCTTCCACCTGTTACTCACACTTAGCCTTGCTATGAACCCAACCGAGTGCATTATGGATGAGATGTTCATGTTTGTGACACTCACTTGCCAAACCTTTCACCGGACAGTCCTATTGTGCACTGATGTTTGCAAATTATGCATTTATGTGCGTATGTGAGATAGAATGTTCACGGCCTGGGAGTGCTTCGTGCCGCTTTGTGTTAGGATGAAAACATATCAATTTCATACGACTCAGCATTATCTAATCCACTTTGCCTAAATATTAGATAAAAATATAATCAAATTGTGCGATTGGCTGGCCACCGATTCAGGGTGTCCCCTGCCTCTGGCCCGGTGTCAGCTGAGATAGGCTCCAGCACCCCCACGACTCTAATGAGGATAAGGTGGTTCAGATGATAGGTCAAAGTTAGGTCTCACAAAGTATGGACAAATAGGCTTAAGGACAATTTTTTTCCCACATCCAAATGGCACTCTAAACTTGCGGTAGCACGACACACAATCCCTTCTGTGTAATAACTTGAGGTGAGGTAACATGAAAAAACGTTGGGCCTCCTACTGGCTGACTGAAGGTAAGTGAAAGACAGTGAGTTATGTAACAATAATGGCAGAATGCCAAATTACGAGTCTGAAATTATCACTTATTTGGTTTTTTTTGCTGGGAAAAGGCACCTTATGGAGAAGTACTACCAATTTAGTCATACGCAGTTTCTGGGTATGATGACAATTAGGCTTTTGTTGAGTCAATGATGATGACAAAGCCTATGTCCGATTATCATTATTATCATTATTATAAGATGAAAAGAAAATGAAAATAATCAGATTGACTAAAAGACCTTTGGTGATCTTCAAAGGGGGATTGACTGTTTAAATATTTTTTTAGAATTTTTAATATCGGGGTGGTCTGGATTGTTTTCGTGCTTTACTTTTGCAAAGAAATTTGAATTAGTGTTCCTATTCTGGCAATTTTCATTCATGTTTTTTTTGTCTTTTTCAAAATGTTTGAAATATACAGTTCGCCTGTCCACTGCAGTGTAATACAGAAAAATATGTCCGGTTAGAACTCATACTGCCATACTGCAAAAAATCAAATTGATGTCCACATCATGACCAAATGCTCTTTATCAACCATGACTGATGGAAATGTCACCAGCATGTTCTCTGGAAAAAAAAAACACCCTAGTGTGTGATGCTCATGACAGCATTGACCGGGGTAATGGTTTGTGATTTTTGTTCTGGGTTTTAGTATCTGGCCGTTACCAAGCATTTATAAAAAAAAGAATGAGGGTGTCATTCTTGACAATTCAGGGATTATCTCTTGCTATGACCTTTATCTTTCCATGAGCAAGTGAGTGCTATACACAATACCAACTCTTTTATGGGAGCTCTTCTTTGGTTATTTTGAGCAAGCAACAGTGAGATTTTTATACAGTTGTGAAAGGCTTCCTACTTAAAATTTACCGTATTTTCATGACTATAAGGCGCACTGCATTATAAGGCGCACCCTCAATGAATGTCATTTTTTCCATATATAAGGCGCACTGTATAATAAGGTACACGGTCTAATTTGGAGAAAATTTAAGACTTTTAAGTGGGCCTTATAGTCGTGAAAATACGGTAATTGCTATTGACTTCCAGGAAGCACTCACTACACAGTCACCTCTAGAGCCAGCCATTGTTGATGTTTTGGATTTTTTTGGGATAAAATCTTGCAGTGGGGGAGGAGCGATATGATGGAAGATGATGTAAACTAAGATGGCGTCTGTATATTTAACAGTATTGTTTCAGTTCAGGCGTTTGTGTTTTTTTTAAGATCCGACAGTGGTGGTTTTTCGTTTTTGGTTTTCAGTTTTTTCCATATATAAGGCGCACTAGATTATAAGGTGCACTGTCTATATTGGAGAAAATTTAAGACTTTTAAGTGCGTCTTATAGTCGTGAAAATACGGTACATGAAAATCCTGGGAACTTTGAGCATTACTAACTTTGGCAGCAAAAAGTGTTTGCGTCTGGAATTGAACTAGTGTTGTGTTGAATCTATTTTATATTAATATTCTATGTTAATCATTATTTTTTATTGTTACAACTGCCATAAAAAGGCTTGAAACATTTGATCTCCAGGGTAATTTCAATGTTTTTTCAAGGCTAGCATCATATTTTCCTATGTTTTAAGGTAATGCGTCTGTAGAGACTAATAATTTAATAGTTGTCTTATTGCATTTGACTATATTTCACGTCAACATCTGCATCATACTATTTTAGAGTTAAATATTTTTTAATGTTATGTAATTTTAGTTAATCTAACCTTTTAAAAATCTTAAACAAAGAAAATAGATTTAACCTAATTAAATATTCAGTACTTTATTTCATAGGAACCATGTAAAGTATATCCTTGATAAATATTTTAGCAATATGCATTATGTATGCAAAGACCAAAGAAAGGTCAGTGGCTGGGAAATAAGGATTTCTAGAAGGGAATGTTTTGGAATAGCCAATTTGGAGTATCTTTCTCTATTTGGTTTTCTTGGTTGAAAATTGTCTGTCTGTTTGTCTTTCTTTCTTTCCTGACTCCCCAAGTCGGACGTTTCTTTCCATATATAGATATGTCATTTGACTAAAATGTCAATGTTCTGTCCTATTATTCACAAAGGTAAATATAGGAATATAATGTTTGTTCCGAAAACTTTTGAAGAAACTGTTTTCAGGCCTGCCAATTGTATTATCAATCATCCATCCCTCTCGTTCGCATTAGAATTTTGATTAGAATGGGCTGGATCATACCCTTAAAGATACAATTTTTGGGTTAAAATTCAAAATGTGTATGTATATATTCTTACCATCCTAGCATGGAGAGTTGTGTGTCTTGTGATTGACCAGCTAGATCACATGTGTCAAAGTGGCGGCTTGGGGGCAAAATCTGGTCCGCCGCATCATTTTGTGTGGCCCGGGAAAGTAAATGATGAGTGCCGACTTTCTGTTTTAGGATCAACTTAAAATGAAGAGTATAGATGTATATTAAATTTCCTGATTCTCCCCCTATTAAATCAATAATTGTCATTTTTTTATCCATTTTTTCTGTGTTTTTAGTTCAAAAATATTTTGTAAAATCTAAAAATATATTTAAAAAAGATAAAATAAATATTGTTTTAGATCTATTAAAAAACTGAATATTCAGGGCTTTTAATCCAGTTCTTTTAATCCATTTATAAAGAAAAAAATCTAAATATTATATCTAAAATGGTCCGGCCCATGTGAAATCAAGTTAACGTTAAAGTCTGACACTCCTGAGCTAGATAGTGTCCCCCCTCTTATGAAAAAAAGTGAAATACTTAATGAAGCACCCTAATACACTTCATTCCCATTCATAAGACATATTTTCATTGAAACTATGGACCAGACTTTTAATCTTTTTAGTCTTAACGCCATGAGACTTTGAAGTTGTGTTCTTGTTCTTATGTAAACAAAATGAGTCAACAGAAGTTGAGTTCCAGGTTAAAAAAAATATCAAAAACAAAAAAAAGTCATATAATTATTAGCATAAAATCCAAAATTCAACTAATCAGTAACTTCTCTTACAGTATATACAAACAAAATTGTCTTTAAACTTTTGTAGCAAAATGTGTGATAAAATATATGTATATTGTTTCATATTTTCAACTTTTTCTGTTAAATATAATTTTGAGGAAAGCCTAACATTTATCAGTTTCTGACAGAATTTGGAAGTAGACTTAGCATTATGTAGTGACTGGGCCAATTCCATTATGTTCACTGACAGAGCCCCCTTGTTTATGTCCTGAATATTCTCCAATAAAGGATCCATCCTCGCTGAATTCTCCTCCACCGTCAGCATAGTCGACCAGGCTGTCTCTGCTGACGCTGTCCCCAACCGCATCATCGCCATCCAAGGAACACAAGCTACCCCTCAGTGGCTTTTCATCACTGTCACTGCCATCAACAACAGACCAGGGTCAGTAGTGCAATACATGAACAAAGACATCAAAACGCACCAATCGAGAATCTTCACATACCGTATTTTCACGACTATAAGGCGCACCGCATTATAAGACGCACCCTCAATGAATGACAATTTTTCCATATATAAGGCGCACTGTATTGTAAGGCGCACTGTATTATAAGGCGGACTGTATTATAAGGCGCACTGTATTATAAGGTGGACTGTATTATAAGGCGCACTGTATTATAAGGCGCACTGTATTATAAGCCGCACTGTTTATTTTGGAGAAAATTTAAGACTTTTAAGTGCGCCTTATAGTCGTGAAAATACGGTAATTGCTATTGACTTCCAGGTATGAAGCACTCACTACACATGGGATCTGCATATTTAACAGTATTGTTTCAGTTCAGGTGTCTTTTTAATATCAGACAGTGGTGGTTTTTCACTTTTGGTTTTCAGTTTTTTCCACATAGAAGGCGCACTGGATTATAAGGCGCACTGTCTATTTTGGAGAAAATTTAAGACTTTTAAGTGCGCCTTATAGTCATGAAAACACGGTATGTCAAGTGGAAAGGTCTTTACTTTATAAGCAAACATGTCACAAAGAACAAAACATTCAAATGAAAAAAAAATAACACAAAAATGTCAGGCTTCAGGAAATGGCCACATTCTGAAGGGAGATGTTTATAGTATACATGCATCATTCTGGGTTGCAAGCAGGGGTGCATGGACAAGGGCTTGCTACAATCACTTCTCTAATTGCTAATTGCTAAGGATCCAGGACCGAAGGCAATTTGAAATCTCTTTAGAGTCCATGATGGAAATTGCATGTGTCTTTCTTTCCAAGTACACACACAAAATAACCAAAGACGTATGTGTGTGTGTGTGTGTGCTATGTGGGTGTGTGCACATGGTAGGTGTTGAAGGCTGAGAATGAGAAAAGGAGAGGAATACAGATAGAGGTAAGGCCATATACAATCCCAGACAAACAGCCTGTCATTCCCAGTTTTCCCAGGGGGTGGACACTAGGGCTGAGGAGATTAGATGCCAATTTAATAGCAGGCAACTGGCCAACTTTGTTGGTGTATCACTAGAAGACAAGAGGTCACCTCAAAACAGGATATTTCTTCTTGACGTCCTGCTTTCTAATTCACGAAACCACACTTGTGCTTTTGATTAAGTATTCACTAGACAAAATGAGCTATTTTTAGAGGTGGATGGTATTTTTCAGTAAGAGTTTTGTTTTGACTTGGGAGCATCTTGAATGAGATAGTACAGCATTTTGAGAACATTAACGTAAAATCCCCCAAAACCTGCCTCCAAGGACTTAATATTAATTTGGCATTTTTCATCATTTGGCGTTGTGTGATTGGAAAAGTGCTATTTGAATCCAATCTATTATTAAAGGGCAAAATGCAAGGGTTTTCATTTTTCGTAGCACTTATCCCAGACATGGGCAAACTACGGCCCGCGGGCCACACCTGGCCCACTAGGCTTTTTAATCTGGCCCGCCGACATTGTCCAAATAATGTTTTTTTCCCCCAAGATGGCGCCATCATGCGGAATCCAGTGTCAGTAGCTCTGTCCACTCTTATTTGATTTTCATGTTTTACACCCCTTTATCTTTTTTTTTATTTTAAAATGTCTTAATACATTCCTTTTTACTTTACTTTTTACTTTATACTTTTTACTTTAATGATGAGTGATGAGTATGTTAATACTTTAGTCCTTTTTCCTGTTTATGTTTCATATGCACTGTTAACGGATGCACTTTTTTATATGTATCGTATCTTGTGCTGACCCGGCCCATCTATCAAATGTTTAAAGTCAATGTGGCCCCCGGGCTGAAAAGTTTGCCCACCCAAGTGCTGGGTTTCAGTTTATACAGTGAAATCAAGTATGAATCTGGATATTAATGAGGTACGAAATTAGCTTTGACATAAGGAAATATAATACAATAGTGAGGCAGTAATGCAAAGTCAGCACTGTGCATTCTTCCTAACTAATCATTTTCAATTATTATTATTAACAATACTATAGGACCATTTTTAGGTAGCTCAAATCAAAGAGGGGAAACATTTTTAATATTCGAGTAATGGACTAAACATCTTGAACAATGAAAATTCCACTTATTTTTGACAATAGAAAATAAACAGCAGTTCTTATGATAGTATAGTTATAGCATTACATACTTGAAGACTGGTGGCAAATTATAGTGCTACCCCATGGTGAACCACTTTTTTCCTATTTTTTTCTCTTTACCACAAAAGGGATGTCAAGATTACAAAGTTCTCCTTCATGTGGACTTATAATAAGCAATCTTATCTTTCCTTTTCTTTTCAATTCCATTAGCCTGTTTTACCATGCAGGCCACACATGGTCCACATTTCAACTCTTATCAAACCTCCTTTGGATGATGATTGTTGCATGGTGAAGAAAAGTGGCTGTTATCAAAGAGCGGTATAATGCCACGAATGCCGCTGCCCGCCCACAGTGACTTTGAATGCGCTGATAAAAAAGAAAAAAAAGAAGAAAAAAAAGAAAAGGATAGATTTGCAATGCAAGACTCAAGACTCCTTCGGGATGTTCGGTATAAGTCAACCCCAGCTGGTGGTGCAACAAAGCTTTCCTACGGCCTGGCCCCCCCCATAAGATTCTAAGCGATAGATAGATGGGAGGCACATCACCGGGTTCACAGTAATTACTTTTGTCTTGCCATTCAACCCATACTGACTTGGTTCCAGGGTAGCAAAGAAAAAACATCAGGTGTATGGGGGAAGATTGGAGTGTAATGTACGAAGGTTTATTGGGTATAAACTTCAACAGCTCTCAATCCTGAAGGAAGGAGTAAACATTTCCTGATAAATATTATGAGTCATCAGGTAATTGTTACCGCCAAAGGTGTTTTGACACTGTTTCTTACAGTTTTTTACGGAAAAAATCTAATGATATAATCTTATATCTCCATTCTTTTCCTTTATCCAATTCAGATTGTTAGTATTGTCATTTTTGTAGTATAAAGGTTTGACCTGTAAAGTGCGTTTTGGGTCTAACTTAAGTTATCTGCCGATTTGGCCGCACTGTTTATTATTGTGCTATTTTATACTGCTCTGTTAGTTGAATAGATCTTATCATGCATATGATTTCCTGCCACTGAGATTGTGTTGGATCCACCTTCAACTGATTGACATTTCACAACATCCTAAAACCGTGACCGGACGTTTGGTAGGCGGTCTTTTGGTCGGCGGTCTTTTGGTCGCCGGTCTTTTGGTAGCCAGTCTTTTGGTCGCCGGTCTTTTGGTCGCCTGTCAAATGTACTTAGATATTAAACAGTACTTAGATATTAAACTCTCTCATGAATATAATTTTGAGAGCTGGTTTCAACAGTAAACTGCGTCACCATTTGACCGGCGACCAAAAGACCGGCGACCAAAAGACCGGCGACCAAAAGACCGGCGACCAAAAGACCGGCGACCAAAAGACCGGCGACCAAAAGACCGGCGACCAAAAGACCGGCGACCAAAAGACCGGCGACCAAAAGAGACCAAAAGACCGGCAACCAAAAGACCGGCAACCAAAAGACCGGCGACCAAAAGACTGGCGACCAAAAGACCGGCGACCAAAAGCCCGGCAACTAAAAGACCGGCAACTAAAAGGGACCAAAAGACCGGCGACCAAAAGACCGGCGACCAAAAGACCGGCGACCAAAAGACCAGCGACCAAAAGACCGGCGACCAAATGTCCGAGCATCTCCTAAAACTGTTTATTTTTGACATAAGTTTAAGAAGGGGGTTCAATGTCAAATCACTTAAAAAGTGGGCAAATAATATAGCCACATATAGTATTGTATTTAAATTAAGCTAATGGTGGGGAAAAAAAGGAAAAAAAGAAACTGAATAACCCATGTCATTGCTCGAAGCAGACTCGGAGCCATGACACCTGCTGTTCTTGCCCTGGACTACAGGGCAGCACAGCAGAGGGCTGTCTCCTAAGAGAAATCGTCTGAAGCATAATTACCCTTTGTCAGCTCTCAGGACACGTGACAAAGCAGTGGGTGGCTTATTGCCTTCAGAGACTCAAAGGGCATAAGAGAGGGCCGGATTGGGCTTTAAAGCCAGGAAAACAAAATCATAGCCAGACTAAGGGCACTCTGGGGGGATGGCAGTCAGAACAGCTTCATGAAACCAAGCATGAGAGGCATTCTAAACAGATAGGCGCAGTTCGACTTCTTCACTGAATTCCCAATACTCCTTCCAGCAATACACAGAGGCTGAATAAATATTTATATTAAAAAATTCAACATTCAAATTATGGGAGACTGTCACCATTGAATGAGTAGTGGTTTTCTCTGAAGGATCCATTTTATTTGCCAAATTAACTCAAATGGGACAACAAATTGCAATGTATCTCATTTTTTAGCTATTTAAATACTCAAAACAGTATTTTCGCCTTACTGTGAGTCTTATAGAAAAAACAATACAGCCTCTTAGCGTCAAATTAACGAACAAGGGGTCAGAAATGTCCTCATTGGATTATTTGCTATGGCCGTAAGGGCATGTGCATCATGTGCCGAGACGCCATATTTTTATACCAAAATCCCAGATTGTCATCAATTACAAAAATGTTGAGATGTTGCAACCAACTGATCCCAGCAATATTTTTTTCCTGTAATAATATAAGGCCATCAGCGTTTCTATGGGTTGGCACATATTGCCCTCTAAAATACCAACAACCATAACAATGGGTTTGACATCCCTCGCATAGCCCAACAGAAATGTCTGTCAATTAATAGCTCTCAGAGCTACAACTTGGCAGAAAAATACCAAATTATACCAGTATTGTCACAGGTGCAACATTCTACGTGTGCTTGGATTTTGACATTATGATTCAGACAAAAACAGCTGCAGTACAATGTCAGCGTGAGTGAGTTAATGTTAGTATTATAATTTTAGGAAACTGTGTCATATTGCATTATATATCTCATTAGCCAATACCAAACGTTGGCGCAAATTTCTTTAGACATTTGATACATAAAAAAAATATATATATATATATATATATATACAGCAAGCACATAAATATAAGACTAGTGAAAGTGTTCAGACAAACACTGAGATCAGATCAGGGGTGGGCAAACTTTTCGGCCCGGGGGCCACATTGACTTTAAAAATTTGACAGATGGGCCGCGTCAGCACAAGATACGATAACATATAAAAAAGTGCATCCGTTAACAGTACAAATGAAATATAAACTGAAAAAAGGACTAAAGTATGAACATACTCATCACTCAACATAAAAGTAAAAAGTATAAAGTACAAAGTAAAGTAAAAATGAGTGTATCAAGAATTATTAAAATGTAAATTAAAAAAAGATAGTGTCTCTGTAAAACATGAAAAAGCAATAAGAGTGGACAGAGCTACTGCCACTGGCTTCCGCGTGACGGCGCCATCTTGGGGAGCAAAAATAAAAAACAAACATTTGGACAACGTCGGCGGGCCGGATTAAAAGGCCCAGTGGACCGAATGTGGCCCGCGAGCCATAGTTTGCCCATGTCTGGATTAGAAAATGCTGCTTCTGGTACATATTGATGAATAATGTTTGAAAATGAAAATACAGATTCACTAAAAACTGAACATAACAACATATAAAGAGGTGACAGGTAGAAGTAGACTGGGCCCAAATCCTAGTGGTCTCATTTTTTTTCCCAGATACGATTATTACATTTCAACAGTTGTTAGTGTCATAGCCTGACCTTCTAGGTGAAACCTCAGAGAGGAAAAACAATATCTAAAACAACCAAAAGTGTGTATGAACCATGTCAGGATGTGCACAGCAGTCAGTTCTATGGCCAGCAATACTTTCATGCACACAAATTGCTTCAGGGCTGCAAAAAAAAAAAAAAAACCTTCTTATCACATCTTGGAACTACAGCGCATGAACAGTTTGAAGACACCCAAGACACCACGTTTCTTCCTGCTGAATTATTGTCTTGGCAAGCATCACGGGAACGCAATTGGCAGCCTGCGTGCAATTGTGACTCACTGTGCTCAGAATGGAGGACGATAGAAAAGGCTATTTTTGTTGATTTCTTTTGTGTGGGGTCGGGTTTATGTGTTGGAATACTGGGGTGAGATTGTGTAGGTGTGCATAACTGTGTGTGTTACCACATCATTGTTAACAAAACAAATAAACAAAACCCTAATCTCAGGTAAAGTTCCCATTTATTTACCTTTCTGTAAGCATTGTAGCGACCAAAGAAAACGTGAACTAACAAAGACACTAGAAGAAACTATATTCATTATAAAAAGCTTTTCTTGAGGGAAAAAAATGAGTTTTTCAGTTTTGAAAGGGACATTATATGGAAAATTGACTTCAATCGCATTCATGAATTCCTTTTCTGAACCGCTTATCCTCACAAGGGGGGTGCTGGAGTCTATCCCAACTGAATTGGTGGCCAGCCAAACACAGACGGACAACCATTTATGCTCACATGCAGACCTAGGGGCAATTTAGATCAGGGGTGTCAAACTCCCTTTGGTCTGCGGGCTGAAAACAGCTTAATTCGAGATCAAGCGGGCCGGACCAGTAAACTCATTGCAAAATTACATAGAACTAACAATAAGCCCAATTTTTTTTCCTTTATATTAGTCACTTATACTAATAATTAGTGCAAAGAATGAGTAAATTATCAAAATGTTTATTAAAAGAATTTTCCTTTTACATGATGAACAATATATTATGAACAAGAGAATAACATAAGAACATAAATAAATGTCAATTCATGTTGTCTGCACGTACTAAAACACTGCGCCCCTAGCGGTTAATACAAGAACTACAACTTTTAAAGAAATTTCATTTTTTTTTGTACAATGCAGCTTTTTTCCCCGGGCCGTACCAAACCACCAGATGGGCCGGATCGGGCCCGTGGGCCGTATGTTTGACACCCCTGATTTAGAGTGTCAAACAGCCTACAATGCATGTTTTGGGGATGTGAGAGAAAACTGGAGTACCTGGAGAAATCCCACCCAGGCCTGCATTAGTTTTTGGACACCTTAAAATTTTGAGCTACCACTACCCTGCCTAGACTTCCTGTACCCAACATTTAAATCCATCTCCCTTTTCTCGCCTGCTTTGCCCGCACAATGTGACAATATTGTTCTCTCACTATGTCATATGGGTGGGCGGTTGCTATCATGGTCTTTTCTAAGTTGAATTCAACTTTTAAAACCAATTCACCCAGTGCACCAGCCATATTTGCCCTGGTTGACCCATATCTATCCCCGCGTGGCAAATAGATTGCTGGTGTGAATGGTTTGCGCACTTGAATATATGATTTATTTCTGCACAACTTATTGATCCTTTTCTGCCTGTGGATTGCAAAGGCTAAGATCCCTGACCTCAGCACTTGGCTTGAAAAAATAAACTGGCCTCACTTGGCTTTATATTGACATGAAGTGGAGCTGTCTATGGTGCTGAAAGAGGAGATGGTTTCTTCTTGTACCATTTTCTCTTTCTCTGTTTTGCTATTTGTGTACTAAAAATGTGCTATGTTGAAGGGTAGCATTGATGCTATATATTTCAGCTAAAAGAATATTGCACATAACTGTCAACAGTGCACACAATTATTGGTGACTAATGTTAATGTGGCGCAACTGCCATGAATGTTACAGTAGAAAATATTTTTTAAAATCATCAAGGTATGTTTTGAGTTGTAATCATGGCCATAGAATGATTTAAACTAGTAAATCAAGTATACCGTATTTTCACGACTATAAGGCGCACCGCATTATAAGGCGAACCCTCAATGAACGACATTTTTCCATATGTAAGGCGCACTGTATTATAAGGCGCACTGTATTGTAAGGCACACCGTATTATAAGGCGCACTCTATTATAAGGCGCACTGTCTATTTTGGAGAAAATTTAAGACTTTTAAGTGCGCCTTATAGTCGTGAAAATACGGTAATTGCTATTGACTTCCAGGTATAAAGCACTCACTACACGGTCACCTCTAGAGCCAGCCATTGTTGAAGTTTTGGATTTTTTTGTATAAAATCTTGCAGTGGGGGAGGAGCTATATGATGGAAGATGTTGTAAACTAAGATGGCATCTGCATATTTAGCAGTATTGTTTCAGTTCAGGCGTTTGTGTTTTTTTAATATCCGACAGTGGTGGTTTTTCGTTTTTGGTTTTCCGTTTTTTCCATATATAAGGCGCACTGTCTATTTTGGAGAAAATTTAAGACTTTTAAGTCCGCCTTATAGTCTCAAAAGAGACCTAATTAGTTTGCCAAGAGAGATGAGGTAGACATGGATATATTCAGTGCAAATGAAGACACAACCCAAAGAGGCAAAAAAAACCCCTTGTAGTACATGCACATTTTAAAGCATTTCATGAAACTAATTGTATCATGATCAACACACTAATTAATTACAGTGCAAATCTACACTCATCTCAAATGAAAGGATTTGTCTCTAACTATAGGGTGCACAGCACATCTATGGGATTCTAATACAACTAGTTTGTTCTACACTGTATAATTACCTAGCCAATTTCATGACGGAAAGTTGAAAAGTGTCTTCTAGGCTCGTCCTGGTAATGCTCGAGAACAGACGCTTTGCTTTTTTTGAAAAGTGAGAAGAAAGAATTGACAGTGAAAGAAAATGAGTGTGTCGTTGTTTCATTACTCATTAGTCATATGTTTAAAAAAAGTTTTGACATTTTTGTTGTCACTCGGAGGGTACAGCATTTGCATGTAAGTAAAGTCATTACTTAAATCCTTACTTAAATCCAAGTAAGCGAGTCCAGGTCTGTACACAGTAGTCATTGGCCATTTTCTGATAACCAAAAGTTGCAACTCACCTGTATTCACAGAAGGTGTCATCATTCAGTGCCTGTGATTGTTCATCGGGGTTTATTTCTTCCTTTGCTTTCACTGCAAAAACATCACAGTTGGTTAATTTTCCAAGGATAGACAGGTGCAAAAATGTGCACACCTACAATACTTTATAGAAGCCTAGGACAAATATGGGTAAACTACGGCCCGCGGGCCACATACGGCCCGTTAGGCTTTTTAATCCGGCCTGCCAATGTTGTCCAAATAATGTATTTTATTGTTTTTTTCTTCTTTTTTCCCCCCAAGATGGCGCCATCACGCCGAAGCCAGTGGCAGAAGCTTTGTCCACTCTTATTTGTTTTTCGTGTTTTACCGTCGCTCTATCTTTTTTTTAAATTAAATTTTCATATTTCTTAATACATTCCTTTTTACTTTACTTTGTACTTCATACTATAATGATGAGTGATGAGTATGTTAATACCTTCGTCCGTTTTTTTCTGTTTATGTTTCATATATACTGTTAACGGATGCACTTTTTTATTTGTATCGTATTATGTGCTGACCCGGCCCATTTGACACATTTTTAAAGTCAATGTGGCCCCCGGGCCGAAAAGTTTGCCCCCCCCTGGCCTAAGAGCATGTGTTACTGGGAATTGAAGAACAGCAGGGGAAATTAAACGTCTTATCTTTCTACAAGGTAGTGTCTGCTAAATGACTCAAGCACCACTTTTACACTCAGGCTAAAATAATACAAAAAAATCTAAATGAAAGCATTTGCATCCATGTTAGAGTTAGCTTTCAACAGCTAGATGCAAAAAGCTTTTGGGAATAATAATATGGTGTGTGCAAACATTCTATCAAGTGGAGTTTGAGGAGTTTCTATTCTTCTTCTTCTACTTTTTTTTTCATCTATCCCTGCCTTGA
This sequence comes from Stigmatopora nigra, assembly GCF_051989575.1. NCBI lineage: Eukaryota > Metazoa > Chordata > Actinopteri > Syngnathiformes > Syngnathidae > Stigmatopora > Stigmatopora nigra. The sequence goes on along the minus strand of NC_135508.1, from coordinate 5,675,259 downwards.
AGCTGAACTCAACAGAAAAGTTTTATGTGAAAAGAATTGGATGGGCAAAGGTGTTTGCCGGTGGTGATGGTGGTGGTGCAAAAGTGCTTGTGAAAAATTTCAATACTTGTCAAAAGCTACCCACGCTGAGGTGGGTTGCAAGAGCGAAGACAGCTTGTGAGGAAATAAAGCATATGTGAGGAGAATGAGTATCTCTCCGCAACAAGAAAGTACCGAGGCCCAGAGGGAGCAGCGGCACAGGTGAGAAGTCAAAATCGTCTCATCCAGGATTTTCATTCAGAAGCAACGCTTTACACGGGTATGCAAATGGTTTTTGCCATGCAGTACCGAGCTTGTCAAAGCCTATTCTGTTGAGACTTTAGTAGGACCCCATACTAACGAATGAACGGCATTAGGTAGATAAATGAAATATGTAGAACTCCCTAAAGAATGAATCTCATCCTAAAATGATAACTTAGCGTTTGTAGAGATTCAAGAAGATCCATTCAAACCGTTAAACTTCTTTAAGTCCAATTCAACAAATTTCAATTAGAATTTATGTGATTGGGCTCAATAGGACATCATCAAGACATGTAATAGTCAAATTTGACATGTAATAGAATGATTCCCTTTTTTCAATAGTGATCAAACACAGTAGTAGCTGTAAATCATGTACACAAAATAATAATAATTATTATTATCATTGTTTATTCTTATTCTTTGTATTATTATTTTTTGTTATTATTATTATTTTATTATTGTTTTTTATTATTATTAATATTTTATTATTATTATTGTTTTTTATTATTATTCTATTTTTATTATTGTTTTTTTAATTACTATTTTATTATTATTATTACTATTATTATTATTGCCATCAGAATTATTATTATGATTTATTATTATTATATTTTTCTCCTTGAGGAATAATAGACTAAATATGTGCACTACAGTGTACTTAATGTACTATGTTAATAGAACAAATAATAAATCTGGCAACAAATATCTTTGTAAGGCTTTTCACTAATGAGACCGCTATTTGTCTCTTTATTACCACAGAAGCATTTGCAAATCATCATAAAATCATTAAAATAAGTTATAATGTTTTAAAAAATGCTCAGTAATGTAAGGAACTCAAGGTATTGTCTCATTTTGCTGTTTTTTTCTAATTCTGCATATAAAGTCCAGTTTTTAGTCTTCCTAATCTCCCAGAACAAAGCTTTGTCTTCAAGCTTGTTATTTATTGGTGTATGATGTAATATCATGCAAACATGGAACATGCATGGATGATGCAAAGAGGGGCGACTTTATGGCTGATGGTCATTTTTAGGAGGTCAACCAAAATGACCTTCATCTTATAAAATGGACATGTCAATGTCAGGGTAGCAACATTTTGGTTGACATCCCAAAATGACACAATAAACTCCAGTGAAAGACTAACTGACCTTTGTCCATGGAGAGCATGTCTTGTCTGCCAGGCGTCAGCGTACCTGCATACTTGCCCCCTTGGTTTCTTCGCATAAAACACACTATGAGGGCAATAAGTGTTAGGAGCGCCACGGCACACATTGTCCCGATGAACCAGCCCTTGGTGGATATGCCTCTATGCTGAACTGCCACACCTGGGTAAAACAACAAAGAATCATTTAAACTCATCATTTAACATTTCCACCTATACACTTCACATGAACAAATATTTTTGTGCATTTCTGTGCATGCAGATTCCCCTAAACACACAAAAAAGAGAACAAAATAACAATTCTGCATTTTTGTGGCAGATTGTTGTCATGTTAAATGCTCATTCTGATGTGAAAAAAAGATTACCACCAACATATGGAATATAAAATATTGTGGAATTACAATTTAAAGTTTAAATTTAAAATATTGTAATTGAAATGAAAATATTTTTTAAAAAGCCATATTGTTAAAACCACAAGCGCAAAGCCTAGAGCACAGGTGTCAAAGTGGCGGCCCAGGGGCCATATCTGGCCCGCCGCATCATTTTGTGCGGCCCGGGAAAGTAAATCATGAGTGCCGACTTTCTGTTTTAGGATCAAATTAAAATGAAGATTATAGATGTATATTATATTTCCTGATTTTTCTCCATTTAAAACAATAATTGTAATTTTTTAATCTATTTTATCTATGTATTTAGATCAAAAATAATTTTATAAAATCTAAAAATATATTTAAAAAAGCTCAAATAAACATTGTTTTAGATCTATAAAAAACTGAATATTCAGGGCTTTTATTCCAGTTCTTTTCATCCATTTATTTAAAAAAATGTTCCAGCCCACGATAAATCAAGTTGACATTAAAGCGGCTCGCAAACCAACCCGAGTCTGACACCCTTGGCCTATAGGAATTAGGTTATACAATATCCTGAGTGAAACTATAGCAGAATATGGATTATCATCGAGGACTAACAAAATAAACAAGTATTAACCAAAACACAATGATATTCTCTTCACTAAATGGCATAAGCAAATGCTTAATTCACTGATGTCTTTAGGTGGCTCCAAACGCTGCTTGCACTACAACTCTACTGACGACACAATAGCTAGAATCTATTTTGCCACAACTTACCTGTGACTTGCGTCTGGATAACATCCTCGAAAATGCTAGCATTATCGAGCAAAGTCTTGGCCATGAGGCGCACAGTATACACGGTCCCCGGTTTGAGCCCATCAATTACGTGGAAGCTTTGAGAAGTGTTTACCGCCTTGGATATGCGCCAGTTACCATCACCTACACACAAGCCAAGGACAACAAGTGTACAAGCAGCCAGTCTTAAATAATTGTCCTCGCAGAAAAACAGAGATATGTCGCATGAGTGGAACCTCCAAAGTTTAACATCCCGAAATTAAAAATTTCTAAAAATATATATTTTCCAAAACTATTTTTACAGCAGAAATATTTTAAAAGATAATTCAGTTCAGCCAACTATTGTCTGGCAGCTTAGCTTATTGTCATTAATGACAGGAAAGGAGGCAGAAACCGATGACATGAATTGGCCTTCACAAGGACAAGACGAAAGACACAACACATCAAGAAATCAAATCCAAATCTTAACTACCGTATTTTCACGACTATACGGCGCATCACATTTTAAGCCGCAGTGTCAGTAACGAATGCTATTTCTGTATTTGACCCACATAAAAGATGCACCGTTAAAATATTAGAATCGGGGGCTGCTTGCCGTAGTTGTGAGAGCTGTAGAGGATGGTGTACTCTATCGACTGATTTTATTTTATCGTGATAACATTTTTAGTATTGGTCCATATATAAAGCGCACTGGATTATAGGGCGCTCTGTCTATTTTTGGGGAAAATTTAAGACATTAAGGGCGCCTTATAGTCGTGAAAATACGGTAACCAAAAAAAAAAGAACCAAACTATTTAGGCGTCATTGGAGTATAAACTTTACACATTGTGTTATGTTTGTACACAAAAAGAGTTGCATCTCATCAGTCAGTATTTGCTGGACTATGAGCCACAGGGTTCGACGCGATGGGTCAAAAAAAGTAGCATCTTATGGTGCAAATACTGAGTATATCTAGTGAAAAAGCATTCTACGGATCATGTTATCTTAAGAGGTTCCACCGTATCTTGAGCATGTATAATATTCAGGCACTAACAGTGAGGAATGTTGGGAAAATGTTGAATTAACATTTAGGATACATTTGTATTAATGTCAACGAAAACCTCTGTCAATGTGGAGCAGTCAAAAAAAAAGAAGCTTACGGTTGTTCCTATAAGCCACGTAAAGCTGCGAGTCCTGCTGCTCCTCCCTGACAGTCCAGCTGATTTTAGCATAGGTGTCACTCGCATAAGAGCTTACGTTCAACAGGCCTGGAACTGATAGAAAAGGACGAAATAGAGAGGCGGAAAAATGTGTTTGAGAGGGAAAGGAAAACACCACCGGGCAAAAAAAGAGAGAAAGGAGGCAGGAAAAGAGGATTAGCCAAAGCAAATAAGATCCCCCATGCAGTTTTGAGAAGAGTGCAGCTTGCAGCAGAAATACATTCAGATAGCAGTTTCAAAAGGCAATCTCGGTCCCCTCGACTTAATGAAGCAGAGCTGGATTCGGGCTTGTAAAGGGTCGATGCAGTGCCAAAGGGTGCAAAGTGAGATCCACTTCTGTCTATAGAGCAACTGGCATCCGACCCCAACAGAATTAAGAAATCCCATGCTCAAAATCTCATTGTTCAAAGTTCAGGTATATCAAGTTGACATAGATATAGCATATACCTAACGGAGGAGGATGGGCAGCAGTGTTTTCGTTCAAGCGAGGAAAGGAAAGAGAGCAGTTGTGGCCTGGAATGAGAAAAGAAGTCTCCAATGTTAGAATGACCCTTTTTGTGAAATTTAGAGAGGATAAAGAAAACTCGTAAGCAAGACCTAAAGCAAGCAGATCTTTTTAAAGAAGCTACTACAGTGTTCCCTCGGTCACCGCGGTTAATGGGGACCGGGAACACCCGCGATAAGTGAATTTCCGCGAAGTAGGGATTCCCCTTCAAATATACAAAATTTGAATTTAATTCAAAAAATATATATAGTTTATATTATTTTTTACCCCCCTGTATACAGTACACCATATAGAATACAGGTAGAGAGAGTGAAATTCATCTTATAACAAAGAAACTGTAAAATATGTTGTCTCAATGTAATATTTGTATTTTTTTCCCCCAAAAATCTGCGAAGCTCTGAGTCCGCGGTGGCTGAACCGCAAAGTAGCGAGGGAACACTGTACATAGATAACCTAAGAGCAAAACACAACTGAAGCTGAAATATCCTCCAATCTATCAGTGTATCTGAGAAAAAAATTGACTCAAAAGTTACAAAGAATTTCAGTCCTCAAACTGTGTTCTTGCACGGCGAAAAACATGTAGGTGCTCTATCTGATATTGAATGTTGTGTGAAGATGGTGAAAGAAACACACTCGATCAATCTAAAAAGGGTCAGGAATGCAAACTCTAAAAGGATAAGAATCTTGTGTACTGGGAAAATATTCTGACTAGATAGGAGTAGGATCCACATTTGAACTATTTCCATGTTAAATGCTACAAGACGGCCGGCCATACATACTGTGATCGACAGAGATTACAGCTGCTGTCAACAAATACAAAATATGAATATGTCAAAGTTTGCTGTGTACTCGTGCAATATACAGATCTTGACTTGTGTATGTTCTTACCACAAAACATAGATAAATGAAAGAGGAAAATGCTGATTTTATGCAAGATATTCTAGAAGTAGGAAAAGTTTAACAAAGTTTGGAACCATTTTGAGATAGTTTAGTGATTCATTAATTAAACAGACCTGACACAAAAACACCTGTAACCTTTATGAGGATAAGTGGTATGGAAAATGAATGAATGAAACAAAAACACTAAACAGACTCAAGGACAGTTTCTTCCCAAGAGCTGTCACCATAATCTACTCGGATTCTGCTCTAAGAAGGACCTAATCAAGATTTATGTTTTACTGCACTAAAACTCCATAGACTGGTAACCACTTCAGTCACTTTTGTCCCTACTTATTTATGTGACCACTTATTCATGTTAACTACTATACTTATTAGGTTATGAGTACTTATTTATTATGTTGACTACTATACTTATTATGTAATGAGTACTTTTTTATTATGTTGACTACTATACTTATTATGTTATGAGTACTTATTTATTTTGTTGACTACTATACTTCTTATTTTATGAGTACCTATTTATTATGTTGACTACTATACTTATTATGTTATGAGTACGTAATTATTATGTTGACTACTATACTTATTATGTTATGAGTACTTATTGATTATGTTGACTTCTATACTTATCATGTTATGAGTACGTATTTATTATGTTGACTACTATACTTATTATGTTATGAGTACTTATTTATAATGCTGACTACTATACTTATTATGTTATGAGTACTTATTTATTATGTTGACTACTATACTTATTATGTTATCAGTACTTATTTATTATTACTTACTTATTATTTATAATTATTATTTTGTATTATTTATTATTACTCACTTATTCTTTATTTATTGTTCTGTGTTATCATTTATTGATTATGTATTTAATATTCATTGTCATTATTTATTGTTTGTTGTTGTTATTTGTGCACTTTGTGATGCCGCTTTAAATCTCATTATACTTTTATACGGACAATAAAAGCATTTTCAATTGTCAAGTGTCAGTAGTCAACAACCCACTTAGATACCACTCTAACTCCTCTTGATAAAATCGTGGGTGTGCGCGAAAGCCCTCTGATTGGATTCAGACATGTTTGGCATTTTTCTTTGGTTAATCTACCTTTGGTCCAACAGTGTTGTTTGTATACATAGTAGTGGGGTCATTCAACACTGTGAGGAAAAAGTAACTAAAATAAAAAGGTACTCAGAGCCTTCTGCTTAAATATACAACTATCTCAGTATCTGAGAGCAAAAGACAGGTGGTGAAGCTAGAAGCAGCAAAGATTAAAATGCTGAGGGTCTCTTTAGGAGGTACCACGTTGTATAGGATTAGAATTGTGCAATAGGGAATATTTAAGGTCAGATATTTTGGAGACAAGGTTAGATAGACCAGAATTTGATGGTTTGGACATGTCCAGAGGGGGAATAGGGACTACAGATATAGACACAGAGCGAGACAACCATTTACATGCATAATCGCACTGCCACTGAGAAGGAATCGATCCTACGCACTGGAGTCAGGACAATGAACCATTACATTATCAAGTGTCTTGTAGCATGTTTTTGCCTTTTTTTTCCTAATGTGAAATAACTTCATTTTCTCAGATATTTTGAAGCAGCGTAAACAGAGTTTTCCCAAAATATCATATAATTTATTGAATAACTGCTATGTCACATTGATAATATATCATGAACATATCATATCATTAATTATACAATGCTGAAGGAGGGGGGCTGATGTGTGAATTGGTCACTGCTATGTCACACTAAAGTAGATTGTGATTCTACGGTTGGCTGATTTCTGAGGAGCTTTTGATTGCATTTTGCCAACAAACCCTTTTATCAGCAATTGCTACTTTCAGCGCTATCAGCCAACACATTGATGATAAGAACCAGGGGGCTCAAATGTGGTGCAAGGGAGCAAATATTCCAACGCCTGTGGGATACTTGTGGCTATTTTCTCTGCAATTTGGAAGTAAAATATGTGTTTTAAAGTCTTTTTATTTTTCAAGAAATGGCTTGTTTATGTCTAAATTAAAAATCTACATAATCATTTTACTACTTTTTTTCCATGTGGTACCGCATTGCATCATTTTCCGCTTTATTTATTTATGTAAATATTTTTGTAGTTCTTTTAATACCACATTGCATCATTTTCCCCTATATTTATATATTTAAATATTTTTGCAGTTCTTTTAATACCGCATTGCATCATTTTCCCCTATATTTATTTATCTAAATATTTTTGTAGTTCCTTTAATACCGCATTCCATCATTTTCCCCTATATTTATGTACCGTATTATCACGGCTATAAGGCGCACCGCATTATAAGGCGCACCCTCAATGAATGACATTTTTTCCATATATAAGGCGCACTGTTTTATAAGGCGCACTGTCTATTTTGGAGAAAATTTAACTTTTAAGTGCGCCTTATTGTTGTGAAAATACGGTAATTGCTATTGACTTCCAGGTATGAAGCACTCACTACACAGTCACCTCTAGAGCCAGCCATTGTTGATGTTTTGGATTTTTTTGTCTAAAATCTTGCAGTGGGGGAGGAGCTATATGATGGAAAATTTTGTAAACTAAGATGGCATCTGCATATTTAACAGTATTGTTTCAGTTCAGGCGTTTTTGTTTTTTTAATATCCGACAGTGGTCGTTTTTCGTTTTTGGTTTTCTATTTTTTCCATATATATAAGGCACACTGGATTATAAGGCGCACTGTCTATTTTGGAGAAAATTTAAGACTTTTTTTGTGCACCTTATAGTCGTGAAAATACGGTATTAAATATTTTTGTAGTTCTTTTAAAATGTGCTTACTTGGACAGTTGCAAAACTTTCAAAAAGCCCAAAGGATGAAACAAATAAGCAAACAAACTTTTAAAAAAAACTTTTTTTACTATATGGTTGCCATATAACTATCCTAAAACCTTTCAGGGGACACATTTGCTCCCTTGTGTTCTCTTTTCATCCCCTCACACTGGCTCAAACACTGCCTATTATTGTCTACCAATTCATGGTGCTTCTGCTAGATGCTATTGGCAGCCACAAATTACATAGTGAGTAAAATGCTTTGGGATCAAACTCCCCAAACAGAATCAGTTTGATCTCTCCACCAAGCTGCATTTACAAACAATGAATCTTACGACAGGGAGAAAATGGCGAGCCTCTCAAAGGAAACCTAAAAGCCATGAGGTATGAATAACCTTTTTTTAAATAGAGGACACATATCTCTTTTTTATGTTCGTATTTTAGACCTGGTGTGTCGAAGGGTTTGTTTTCTCTGTTGCTTGAGGGTCGATTGTACTGAAATTACAGTGTATCTTGAATGGAATTGATTTAAATACTTTGTTCTTGTTGAAGCTGGTTAAATTACATAGGACAAGAAATAGTCAAGTGCTTTGAGGTCTGTCTGATTTGTCGAGTAATAATCCTAACAGTGTTTTTATGATCAGGAATATAATTATACTACTCTGGATTAATTAGCACTGGTTTTAGGAAGAACAGACCAATGGAGATTGTGTAATCTACTCACTAAAACTACATACTAAAACTGTTTACTTGATGTATTTGTTTGTGTGGTCAATAAATGCAAACAATTAGTTGCCTATTGCGGTGCTTCTCCTTTATTACAAATATTGAATGTTGGTACAAATAAACTGTTAATGATTGTTTACTATTATAAGGAACCCTGTGGCTAGTTACTCAATTTTGTTATCGCAATTTGAAGGTATATCTTTGCTTAGGGCAGACATGGGCAAACTACGGTCCGCGGGCCATATCCAGCCCGCTTTGGCTTTTAATCCGGCCCGCCAACGTTGTCCAATTTTTTTTTTACCCAAGTTGGTGCCGTCACGCGGAAGCCAGTGGCAATAGCACTGTCCACTCTTATTTGTTTTTTGTGTTTTACAGCCCCGCTACCTTTTTTTTTTAAAATTACATTTTAATATTTCTTAATACATTCCTTTTTACATGACTTTGTATTTTATACTTTTTACTTTAATGATGAGTGATAAGTATGTTAATACTTAAGTCCTTTTTTCTGTTTATGTTTTTATATGTACTGTTAACGGATGCACTTTTTTATATGTATCGTATCTTGTGCTGACCCCGCCCATCTGTCAAATTTTTAAAATCAATGTGGCCTCCGGGCTGAAAAATTTGCCCACCCCTGGCTTAGGCGGAACGGAGATGGAGTGAATAGCACATCTGCATCGCAGTTCTGAGCTTGATGGTTCAATTCCCAGCAGGTTATGGCCTCCATTTATGGAGTTAGCCACATTCCAAAAACATGCATGGTTGACCACACCAGATCGTTCTTAAGTGTGAGGGTGTACGCGAATAGTTGTTTGTCTCATTGTGTCCTGCGATTGGCTGGTCTATTAAGTTTAAATCGTTTGTCCCCTCAAATTAAGTCCATTCCTAGAAACTACAAGATTTTGTTTTAGATTATAACTTTAAACAAATTACATATACTCCACACAAATAATTTTTTCTTCACATGTAACAGTCCTTATCAGGAAGTCAAGAAATAAATAAACAATTAGCGCTTACCCCCACATAAGTAGTGGTGAGACTATGACACCAACTATACAAAATAGTTTTGTAAAACCCTATCACCATTTTTTATCATGGCTCCCAAAGTGGATTTGTAAAGGTGAGGCAACAAATCATTTGAGTTTAAATCATTCTCTAATTATACACAATTTGAACCACAAATTACCAACACTAATGCAGCCATTATTATTCAATTAACACAAGAGCATAAAGAAATTGGGCAGCTTAGATTTCAACTATGACTGAAACTGAGCTACACACATTTGATATTTTCAAATGGCATATTACCTCATTGAGTTTAACAGAATGCTAACAAAAGCCAAACATTTACGACTAATGTAGTTAAAGATGTGCTTGTTGTCTCCCACATTAGCTTAACTTATCTCACCCTCTGAAAATTTCCACTGTATTTTGTATGCAACAGCTTGATGAACACTTAAGTTGTAATAATGCATTCATTACATGTATCCCTTCAGAAGAGTTGCAGCCATCCATTTTGAAAAGCATTTGTCCTCATTATTGTTGTGGGTGAGCTGGAGCGTATCCCAGCCGACTTTGTGTGAGAGGCGGAGTACATCCTGGACGGATTATTTGTCGATAATAGCATTTGGGGGAGATTTACAATGAAATGTAATTTTTATTCTCATTTAAAGTGGTTTGGAATGCACCTGATAAAAACCTAATTGCAATTGCCAACTACAAGTGTAAAAATAATGCAAAATGGACATTCAGAAGTCATTCAATGGAATTGAATTCAGCAATTATTGTAACCTTTAAGTGGGATAATTTTCTTTTAAACACCTGTGTTAAGGATTTAGTGTATGAATGCCTATTTCCTTCCAGACCTCACATACTAGGTATAGATCAGAAAAACACGCTAACTCACATGTGTCAAAGTGGCGGCCCGGGGGCCAAAACTGGCCCGGGAAAGTAAATTATGAGTGCCGACTTTCTGTTTTGGCATAAAATTTAAACAAAGAGTATAGAAGTATATTAAATTCCCTGATTTCCCCCCTTTTAAATCAATAATTGTCATTTTTTAATCCATTTTTTCTGTGTTTTTAGTTCAAAAATCATTTTGTAAAATCTAAAAATATATATAAAAAAGCTAAAATAAACATTGTATTAGATCTATAGAAAAACTGAATATTTGGGGCTTTTAATCCAGTTCTTTTAATCCATTTATAAAAAAAAAAAAGATCTAAATATTATATCTAAAATGGTCCGGCCCACATGAAATCGAGTTGACATTAACACGGCCCGCAAACAAACAGTCTGACACCCCTGGTATAGATGAATTGAAAACCAAAAATATGCAATGCAATTAACTGGCAACCCCTGTATGATGAGAATATCATAAAAGATGAAAGGGTAGATATTATCTCCAACATTGGTTGTACCAACAGAGGAGATTTTTGTGTTTTGGGATTGAAAAACAAAACCACTGTAAATTTGAGGCATATTCACACCTGCCTTATCAGATCTGGAGCACAATTATTGATACAACAGATTCATTGGATCCATGGAAAGACCCTAATCCACTGTACCATTATACAGTAGACGTGTCTTATTCATGTACTCACGAGCTGGAGTGACAGTGCTGCTCTCCTGCGCCAGTAGAGGTCCACACCCTGCTCGAGTACAGGCACTGAGATGGAAGAGGTAGAGGCTGCCCCCTTCTAAGCCCTCCAGCTGCCAGTGGGTGGTGTCAGGCCCGGTGATGTTCATTTCACGGGAATCCAGCACCTCCTTTGTGGTCTCATTAACTACAAGAGATATGTTACTTCAGTTCATGTGGCTCAAGCCAGCAGGGACTTAGCATAGGCCTACGTTGCAAGCACATGTTGTATGGTAATGGAACAACTCTGAAATAGGGGTCAGCGGCTGCATGGCGGGGTGGGGGGGAGGATGAGTAGGTGTCACGCTCACTCATGCGGAAAGCAAATGTCGCAGATACGTGTTGTGACAGGTGAGCTGAGCAGGAATACATTAAGATGTCAAGAGGGAGATGAGGGTGGAATATATAGAACTCCAAAGAAGAAGGGGGTAGTAGAGGTTTAACAAGTAGCAGTTGATGAAGAGTGGAGGAAACAAAACGGGAAAGTAGGCATTATAAAAGTGGATAAACAAAGCAGGAAAAACTTGAAGAAAGCTTGGAAAATGTAGTGGAAAGGAGCAACATTTGCATAAAGGGTGGGCGGTGCACAAAAAGTGGGAATATAGGGGCAATCACGAGCAGTCAAACATATCACCCGACATGCATTATAGATCAAAGTGCAGCGCATGTGTGCCAAGTGTGCAAAGCAATGTCGAAGCCAATATATGTACAAATGCAGGTGAGGGCTGAGGCTGTGTCATAACAGCTTACTGTTGCTTTAGAAGCTTTGATGTGCTTTTGAACTCTTTAAGGATAGTCATTTGCTAATTTAAAAATAATGGATTGCTCTGTTTGGTGTCATCCTATCAATACATTGAACAATTTAGCCAATGAGAGTGGGAAAAAGCCAAGTCCTTCACTCACTAACATTTTTTTTGTGCCTGCGAATAGCTGTTGAATGGGGGAGGACATCAGACATGAATAATTGTTTTAGGAAAAGAATCTGCAGTCTTAGATGATGTGAACCGTTATTAGATTTAAGAAGTCGTCATTGGGGTGTTGGTCGCGCCTAATTCAGAACTAAATACTGCCATCTAGCGTTTTAAATTGACTCATTTATAAATTAGAGAGGTTTTCTTTTGTGCCCACTTATTTTATAGACAACCACACAGAAGAGTGATCCACTTGGGAAATCAGTAGATTCCTATAAATAAATAAAAATCTCACTATAATTACTTTTATATAAATTCCTCTAGTTTTTGAGTATATTAATCTTAAAAGTGCTTTTCAGTTAACCAATAAAATTATATATTTAGACCAGGGGTGCTCAATACATAGATGGTGATCTACCAGAGGATTGCTAAGGTACTACTGGTAGATCACTGATAGTAAGATTTATACATATATAAATTATATGGGAATTAAGGTGGGAAACAGTGCCATCGCGCATCCAAGCACGATTTATGCATGCCAACACTATTTTGGGTCGTGGTGGCATCAGGTATATCATCAGCATACATAACTTCTGAGTTTTGTCGGTGGCCCAGAAAAAAAAGGGTAGATCATGCAAAGTTGACTCCTTAAAAAGTGGAACTTTGAGCCAAAAAATGTCAGCACCTATCTACCTCATCCAGAAAAATATGTGCATTCACCCCAAGAAACAATGATGAGTGCCATTGGTAACATTTTCATGATCATAAAAAACATACATGGGAAATAGTTTTCATCTTCAATGCCAGTTTTAAAGGGTGAGGGTTTTTGTTTTCAGTCGCTTATTTAATCATTAAATAGAATACTATACCATAAATACACCTTAAATGGTGAGGCCATTGCTCTACATGTGTAACAATGTACACAATATGCCTTATACAGCCAAAAAAATCAATGTGCAACACCATGTTAATGCATAAAATCGAATGGGCTACAAACTATCTTGAAAAGCAACAGCTTAGTGTGTCTATGTGTGTGTGTGTGTGTGAAAACATACTGAGGTGGTACTGCAGGAGATAACCAGTCAATATGCCATTTGCCAGCCTTGGTGGACCCCATACAAGCCGGATGGAGTCCTTCTGGGCATTGGAGGCTGTCAGAATGGGTACTTGGTCTGGAACTGAAAATAAAACAAATAGTTTTCTTTCAAATGATGTATGTTATCAAAAATTATGATTCCACATGAAAGATATTTCTCAGTGTCATGCAGTGTGTCCTAAAAAGTGATTTTCTGTGCAAAAAGTATATAGATGCCATGTACCGTATTTTCACGACTATAAGGCGCACCTCTTTATAAGGCGCACCGCATTATAAGGCACACTGTCTGTTTTGGAGAAAACTTAAGACTTTTAAGTGCGCCTTATAGTCGTGAAAATACGGTAATTGCTATTGACTTCCAGGCATGAAGCACTCACTACACAGTCACCTCTAGAGCCAGCCATTGTTGATGTTTTGGATTTTTTTGTATAAAATCCTGCAGGGAGGAGCTATATGATCGAAGATGTTCTAAACTAAGATGGCATCTGCATATTTGACAGTATTGTTTCAGTTCAGGCGTTTGTGTTTTTTTAATATCCGACAGTGGTGGTTTTTCGTTTTTGGTTTTCTGTTTATTGCATATATAAGGCGCACTGGATTATAAGGCGCGCTGTCTATTTTGGAGAAAATTTTAAACTTTTAAGTGCGCCTTATAGTCGTGGAAATACACTAATCATAATTCATTTTATTCCTCCACATTGTGGCATTATAGTATATTTTACCGTACCCGTAAAAGACAGAAAGAACTAGTCATTCTATATTGTGGTAAAAACGGTGAGAACAAGAGTAAACTGGGTTGTTAGAAGCTGTATCTACATATAGTTTTCATCAACAACTCACCTCCTTCTGGAGTGGTAAAGGTGACAGGATCACTGCTAGGTCCATTTCCCTTCTTGTTGAAGACATTGACAGTGAGTGTATACTCTGAGAATGCGTCAAGTCGGGGCACAATCGCATGAGTCCTCTTTCCGGGGAATGACAGTGTGTGGCGCTCATCCAAGATTCTGTCAGGATTCAAGAAACTTCGCTTTCTGAGCCAGTGAACCTGTAAGAAGGAGGCACAATAGAAATGGTGCTGAAAAAAAGAGAAGTTATCTCTCCATCTTAATTTAACATAGTGCTGCTTTTCATCCAATTTACCGTATTTTCACGACTATATGGCGCACTGCATTATGAGGTGCACCCTGAATTAATGGCACATTTTAATTTTTTTCCATATATAAGGCACACTGGATTATAAGACTTAAGTGCGCCTTATAGTCGTGAAAATACAGTACATTTTTTTTTAGGATTTTTTGTTTTTATTCTTCGTGTAGGCCACTATTGGTTGAAGTACTATTGTTTATTCAATATATTTTTTTGCATTTATCAGTTTCACTACAGATTTTGTTGTTTTCCAGCCTTATTCTATTTCAAACTTGACTGTAGAAGCTAAATACCGTATATCCCATATATAAGGCGCACCACATTATAAGGCGCATCGCATTATATGGCGCACCCATCAATGAATGGCACATTTTATTTTTTCCATATATAAGGCGCACTGGATTATAAGGCGCCCTGTCTATTTTGGAGAACATTTAAGACTTTTAAGTGTGCCTTATAGTCGTGAAAATACGGTGCTTGTTTTTTTGAAAGGCCTTGTAAATAGAGGTACCAAATATGCGGTTTTCAATAAACTGGTAGTGCTACTAGAAAAAGAGTGTCAGTCCATTGTGTCCTTGTTTGGAAAATAAATAAATGATGCCCATTATTCCATCTTATGTTTTTTTTACACATGTAAGTCAAGCTTTAGCTAAGGAGCCAATCTCAGAGGCCATTTAGCACATCACACACCCTCCCTTGCCTTTGTTTGGCATACATGACCACACGCCCAATATCTAATTTTCTAAGATCCATAAATGGATTACAAGCCAATCGCAGAGGTCATGACTAAGATTATATAAATTGTTTTCTTTTTAGAAGGATTCAGAAGCACAGTGATGTCTAAGTGGTCCTCATGGTCAAGTGTACATGATTGCATACTGACAGGGTCCACAACTTCAGTTTAATTATAACACAGCTTTTGTTGTGATGTCACAAGAAATATGACCAACAAAGTCTATCTTCATGTTGATTTTAATTGCCGAGTCGGCTGCCATCTGTTTGGGTGTCAAATGCTGCTTTCAGTCTGACTTGCCTCAAACTGGCACTTTAGAGGCGTAACCACATAACAGACAATTTGCCTGAACCTTTTAGACAGAACTCAACAGGGCGAAACATTACCATGCAGAGTTTGTGTGCACATTCTAACAGCTAATGTAGCTTTCTGAAAACAGATGTTTATAACTCTTGCTTTCTGTCATATTGAGCATTGATGGAACAGTAACAATTGAGCAAAGGAAATTGTTATTTTAAAAATAACATGGTACTGCTAATTAGTACTGTTGAGATTCAAGGTCTGATTGAGTGGAGTTTCTAATTCATTTTGTATTACAAATAATCCTCTGGCTATACACTGCCTGGAAGGGTTTAATGACCCTCTATTACAGGGGTGGGCAAACTTTTCAGCCTGGGGGCCACATTGACTTTAAAAATTTGACAAATGGGCCGGGTCAGGACAAGATACGATACATATAAAAAAGTGCATCCGTTAACAGTACAAATGAAATATAAACTGAAAAAAGGACTAAAGTATTAACATACTCATCACCCATCATTAAAGTAAAAAGTAGGAAGTACAAAGTAAAGTAAAAAGGAATGTATTTTGAAATATTAAAATGTAATTTAAAAAAAAAGATAAAGGGGCTGTAAAACACAAAAAAAACAAATAAGAGTGGACAGAGCTACTGCCACTGGCTTCCACATGACGGCACCATCTTGGGGTTAAAAAAAACATTATTTGGACAACGTCGGCGGGCCGGATTAAAACGCCTCGCGGGCCAGATGTGGCCCGCGGGCCATAGTTTGCCCCTTCCTACTCTATTATCTGACCTCTTATATATTAATGGATTAACTTTTGTTTTGTTTCGGTGCTACTATATCATGACATCTCTTGATGTACATATGCCAATATAAGTATACTATATCACCAATGTGTTAATATGTCTTGTTACCAAATCAGCAGGAAATCTTGAATCTTATAAAATATGACCAGAAAATTCATACCAAAATTCCTTTCATCATCTGGACACATTATTTTCTGGTAGTGGACTTTGTGCTTAAAATGTACTTCATGAAAACTTACATGATAACCCCTTAGGTGACCTCTCACTGTGGCAGGTGGAACCGGAGTCCAGCTTACTCTTAGAACAGTTGTGTTAATCACTTCCACAGCAACATCCCGTGGCGCTGCAGTGGGAACTAAAGTAGGAAATGGAAAGGGTCACATAGTAACTCTACAGACACTTACATCTCTTAACACTACAGTCAAGCTTGTGAATGCAGAAGCATATCTGCATAAAAAAAGTTGCAGCAAGCATTATTTTTGTATTTTAAGGTACTAATGGTGGTACTAAATGAGAGCCATGATGCACTAAATCATATTTTGGTAAAGGGAGGAACACCAAACATAAGCCAAAAGAAAAAAAAGCCAACCAAACCAAAAAAAAAATACATTATTTCTGCTCTACGTGGTCGCTGGAGAGAATATCAGACACTAGAAGCAGCAGTATCACATCTTAGACATCCTACGCTGTGGAGCACGTCGTGATCTATTAAAGGTCGCACAGATTTTGAGACAGAAGTGCAGCATTTCAGATTTCACAGCGCTACAAAAGGTTATTTGCCACCTGCTGCATTCGGGGGGTAGGCAAAAAGCACTACTGCACAGGCAAACAGAAAGAAAGGAAAGACTTAACCTGACACATTTTCCCGTAGACAATGGCGAAAGACAACTGAAGACAAGGCAGGGTACGATAAAACAAAGAATTAAGGAAGTCATAAACAATTAGGGCTAGTTGCGCCTTAAGTTAAGAAAGAAAACACATTTAAGACTGTTATTCTGTAATACTATTATATATATGTGTGTATTTAATCATTTTTGTATAAGAGCTTCTTCAATTTGTTTGGGGCGAGCTCTGGATCGTAGCATATCGCCGAGTCCTTGTTCCAAGGACTGTTTACTGGAATGCAGACCTGGAAGGACGCTTACAAAATTGCTGATGCAGCGTGATCGCTATCCAACAACCTCCGTGATTACTCGCATATTGTCGTAATTCGTGACGCTCTTTTTGCTTGATTAGGGAATAGTTTTGCCGAATAGAGGCTTGTTTGTTTAATTTCCAATGGAGTTGTTTTTGAGTTCCGACCTTAATTGTCATTATTGAATACCTGATAAGCGATGATTGTTACACCTGTTGTTTTTGCTTACGCAATTGGATTAATCAATAACCTTGTAATTGTTTTGATTTCGTGGCCTTAAATGGGTAGAAATTACCCATCGCCAGATTAATTAATTAATTAAATGTATATATCATTAATCAGATGTCCCCCTGTATTGTTTTATAATTATATTAAAGTATAATTATTGATGTATCTAACGAACACCTACCACATCGTTAGAAATGGGAATACCTTCATATGACGTTTGTGCGTGTTAAACAAGTAAAATGCCAAAGAAAGAAATCATAGCATACATTAATGGTAGTTAATTAGGAAACGGGCATTTATTACCATGTAGTAGTGGGTAAAGTTAAGTATTATGGAATGAAAATAGATGATTATGTGGCCTAATGCAGATTACACACTAATAATTGTGCCAAATCTTCAAGGATTTTCTCCTTATTAAAATCAAAGAATCGACTAGGATTGCCAAGTTTAGTTTTATTCATGGTCGTATATTTTATCTGCGTGGTGTGCTGAGTTGGTCACATGCATAGTACCATAGCATGCGTCTTTGTATATGAAAAATTAAATTAATTGCATGCATTATTTGTATACTATTTGGTGTTTAACTCACCATCTTCTCCGGAATAACCAGTAGTAATTTTAGGTTCTGGTCCCCACCCATGGCTGTTCTTGCTCTGAATTTTGATCTCGTATGGGATGAATGTTGATGTGTTCCTCACAACAAAGGAGTGTCTTTTCACCAGGTGTTCACTCCAGGTGTCATCCACAGCAAGTTTTCTATAACTCACCTTGTATTCAAGGCCTGGGCCATTGTGTTCAACAGGCAATAGAGGCTACAATGGAAACATTTCATTGGGTCAGAATATAGAAAAATAAAAAAAATACCGGTGAATAATCTTACCTCCCAGGTAATGTCCATTTGATGAGGTAAATGGCCTTCAATCTTAATGTTTTCTGGGTTCCTATCAGGAGCTTTGAAAGGTATTACTCAAAATTATCATTCTTGGACAGAACATGTGTCTACAGATGCTGTGACAAAAAGCTTTGGAAATAAAATGGTCTAAAAAAATTACAGCTTATCTTACTTCTACCGAATGATGGTGTGTAAAGAATTGTGAAAACATCACTAGAATAGGAAGCAAAGATTCACATGAGAGATAGTGCAAGTGAATCTCACCATCTGGGAGAGTTTTGTAGCGCTCAGTGGGCTCACTGGGTGGGCCAGGCCCAACAGCATTCACTGCGTACACTCTGAACTGGTAGTTAAGATGTCCGTGGAGTGCCAGCTCGGCTGTTGCCTGGCTACCGGGGACTTTGTGGAGCTCTTTCCACTTGCCTGGCTCCCATTGGCTTTCCTCATACTCCACAAGAAATTCTGAATTCAGTGCAGTGAACATTGAATCATTATTACACACAATGTCACTTTAGACAGAAAATGTGGAATCTAATATGAAGGTAATGCTGATTGAAATTAGTAATTTGCTGGCATATTTTCTTGATTAATAATGTTCCTAATTGAGGTTAATAATATAAATTGTAGAGGTACAGTGTGGGTTTATAAAACAAAAGAAAAAAAACACTGTTTAACAGTACACTCTTTTTTTCCCCTTTAAGAAATCCACATTTTTTAATGTAGTATTTCGTTATTTGCTTGATATATGGTGGAATACAACATTTTTATCGAAATAAATTGCACAGTGGCATTTATTTTATAATCATCTTTGGTTTATAAGTAGTTTGTATCAGTAACATTAGAATACAGTGTTCCCTCGGTTTTTCGCGGTTAATTGGGACCAGGACCACCCGCGATAAGTGAATTTCCGTGAAGTAGGGATGCCCTTTCAAAAATGCTTAATTTGAATTTAATTAATTTTTTTTACCCCACCCCTGTATACAGTACACCAAATAGAATACGGGTAGAGAGATTGAAATTCATGTTATAACAAAAAAAACTGCAAAATATGTTGTCTCAATGTAATATTTGTATTTTTTTTCCCAAAAAAATCCGCGAAGCTATGAGTCTGCGGTGGCTGAACCGCGAAGTAGCGAGGGAACACTGAATTGAAATTATTTGGGGAAAAACAGCACACCAACGCAATATAATAACCTCCTAAAAGTGACTGCAAAAAAGTTTTGTCTCACCTATCACAGAGCTATTATGATCACTGCCAGGGACCCAATCCAAACGGACCTTTCTCAGATCCTTCAGTCCACTTATCTCTAAATTCTGGGGTGCATCAGGAACATCTGCATTATAGTACAACAACAGATATCTCAAGTTAATATGCTGAATACCACTGAAAAGTCAACATAATGTGTCACTCACATATAATATTGCGTGCACAACATTATAAGGCAGCATCATTTAAAATATATTATAAGGTACTCATCAACTCATGTGGTCGCATACATAAATTTAATATACAATTAATTTCTCACTCTGCTTCCAAGGAGTAATTGTTTAAGACAATTTAACGCACTGTTCAAATTATGTTAAGCATACACTATAAGGATTAAGACTATAATTACAAAAATTAACTGCACAATTAAATCACTTCT
Source organism: Stigmatopora nigra (assembly GCF_051989575.1). Taxonomy (NCBI): domain Eukaryota; kingdom Metazoa; phylum Chordata; class Actinopteri; order Syngnathiformes; family Syngnathidae; genus Stigmatopora; species Stigmatopora nigra. The sequence goes on along the minus strand of NC_135508.1, from coordinate 5,655,001 downwards.
CCGTATGAAATATCAAATGCTACTAAATACACGAGAGACAAAAACAGCACCATCTAGAGGTATTTCTTTCAAGGTACCGTATTTTCACGACTATAAGGCGCACTGGATTATAAGGCGCACCCTCATTGAATGGCACATTTTATTTTTTTCCATATATAAGGCGCACTGGATTATAAGGCGCCCTGTCTATTTTGGAGAAAAATCTAAGACTTAAGTGCGCCTTATAGTGGTGAAAATACAGTACTTTTTTTTTTAGGATTTTTTGTTTTTATTCTGCGTGGAGACCACTATTGGTTGAAGTACTATTGTTTATTCAATATATTGTTTGCGTTTATCAGTGTCAGTATAGATTTTGTTGTTTTCCAGCCTTATTCTATTTCAAACTTGACTGTAGAAGCTAATACCGTATTTTCCATATATAAGGCGCACCACATTATAAGGCGCATCGCATTATAAGGCGCACCCTCAATGAATGCCACATTTTTTCCATATATAAGGCGCACTGGATTATAAGGCGCCCTGTCTATTTTGGAGAAAATTTAAGACTTTTAAGTGTGCCTTATAGTCGTGAAAATACGGTATTCTTAGTTCCATCAAAGCATACTATATGAGTACTACAGTACAAAACATGTATAAAATACCTTACCAAGCACTGTGAGAAATGCAGCAATATTGGCTTCATCTAAACGAGTCCTGGCCATACATGTATATACACCCTCATCGCTCAGGTTCACGTTCATTATCTGAAGCATTCCATCACCCACAAAGTACCTGAACAATAACACCTTTGATTAAGTTATGGTTTGTACACAATAAAGAAGAAGTATTTTATCCACCAACCTGGAACCTTGCTCTGTAGAAAGAGTCATTCTTTTTCCATCCTTTATCCAAAATACTTCAAGTGAGTCTTCAAGACTTTTATCATACTCAGCCTGACACATCAACTGGGCTGTAGTCCCACTGATGACTTGCATGTCCTGAGGTCCGTTTATAATTTGTGTGGGGTCTAACAACAGAAGGATTATTGTAAGATTAGTGAAGGAAAACAAACAAGCATCATAGAAACCTACTACGTTCAATTTAAGAAATAGACAGCCATTTATTTGACATCATTTGTTTTTGTGTTCATTACAACAATCTTGTTCTTTGGTGTTTAGGCAATTTCTTTATTTTCTTGTTGATACCTTTTACTGCCAGCACAGCCGTGATAGACGACTTGCCCTCACTGTTATCGGCAACACAGACGTATTCACCGCTGTCTTTTTTCTCCACATTGGAAATTCTTAACGACCCATTTTGAAGGGTAACAAATCTTTCTCTCTCAATAGTTTCTGGAGTCTCATCTTTGGCCCTGAGAGAGAGAGACAAGGTTTTCAGTAACTGCTGCATTTCTTACAGTCAGGTCTTAAAAAGCAGAACTAAATTAAAAGCAATATTTTACAGCATTCACAGTACCATGTTGTCTCTTTGTTTGAATGGAACATTCATACAGAGCCACTTTGCGAATAAAAAAATCACAGAAAATAGTGAGCTCTTGTAACTACGAAAGTGTAAAGACGTCCTTCATGCATTCTTTCCCTTTTTTACCGCCATTATTGTGCTGTCAATTAAGTACTTTTATCCATTTTCACATTTGACATGTGTCACAGTCAACAATCCCTAAGTTTACCTAAATGCATTCCAAAATAGGCTTGTTGAAGCTCATAAATTATCTCTGTTTTCAAGATGGTATTTTGTCAAAGGTTATATCTCTACTGTATATAACACACTCTCAAATGTCCATGGGAATTGGCACCCAAATGAAGACAGAATAAATAGAAAATAGATGGATGAAGAGAATGTTTGATCTCCCTTTTGGGGTGATCTCAATCTGTGTTTCTGTGGCACTGGCAGGATTTTGAATCCCAAACAAGATGCCCAAACTATTCCTGCAAGACCGATGTGCTGTTAGTAAATTTTAAAATGGTGGCGACCAAAATACTGAAATGGAACCGATAAGGGGGATTTTGGAATAAAATTACTACATATTCACAAATATCTATAGGATCCCATTATATTTACATAGTCAGAAGCTCTCATTTAGTTGCATGTCAACTGAACAAGTCCAATTTGTTAGCAACAATTCATTAATGATTACCAACAATCCATGTGGGCTAACTTTTCGGCCCGGAGGCCACATTGGCTTTAAAAATTTGACAGACGGGCCGGGTCAGCACAATATACGATACATATAAAAAAACTGCATCCGTTAACAGTACATTTGAAACAAAAACAGAAAAAAAGACTAAAATATTAACATACTCATCACTCATCATCAAAGTAAAAAGTATAAGTACAAAGTAAAGTAAAATGGAATGTATTAAGAAATTTTAAAATGTAATTTAAAAAAGATGGAAGGGCTGTAAAACACGAAAAACAAAAAAGAGTGGACAGAGCTACTGGCTTCCGCATGATGGCGTCATGTTGGGGTAAAAAAAAATTGGACAACGTCGGCAGGCCGGATTAAAAAGCCTAATGGGCCGTATGTGGCCCGCGGGCCGTAGTTTGCCCATTGCTAGGTTAGTGTGTCGGCCTCACAGTGGGGGACCTATGTTTAAATCCAGGTCGGTCACCTGTGCCGGGTTTTCTCCAGGTACTCCAGTTTCCTTCAATACAATTTTAAAGTAGCGCATCCCCTGACCCAAACTAATATTACGAAAAAGTGTATCATGACAAACTGAAATTGAAGAAGGGCTTTAATGCTGATTAAAGTAGTATCTAATTAGTCCCAATTTTGAGGATGGCAAGAGGATAATCTCATTAAACAAATAGAAGCCTGTGTAGCGTGAACACCTGAAGCAGTATGAATTGAATAGTTGACTCACACTTAGAAGTCACACATTTTCTACTCACTCGCTGGTGTTTTTTCTTTACTAAAACGCCCGGGATAAGGAAAAAAAAAAAACGCTACATTATGCGACACGTTCCTCTGGGTGAATTCTCCGAAATGTCTTACCAGGAAATGGTTGGAGCTGGTGAGCCAAAGGCACTACAGTTCATTGTAAGATCCTTGTCAACTATTATTGCATACTCCTGGTAGTCCTGGGTCAGGATTAGAGGAGCCATATCTGTATGTGAATGGAACAATTAGAGCATGGGTCGGGAACCTTTTTGACGAAGAGAGCCATAAACAATTCATTTTTTCAAACATTATTCCTTGAGTCATACAAAGAATTTACAAGTAAAAATACATTAAAATGTGTGCAATTATTAATCATTTCACAACTTCGAAATTAAAAAAAAGTGTCTGAATTCTTTTGAGAACATTTTGAGCTGTTGCTAATCAATGAGTATCAATGAGAGTATGCATGTAGATGAGTTCAATGAAGAAAATTTATCATTAAAAAGGCGCTAGAGATCATGTCGGCGCCACAGTTCCAGCGTGACGCTCCCATTGGTGCATTCGGGACTTAGGTCTCTCACCAGCGATAACCATATTTTACCACACAGGTTAGCGGAGAACCATATACACATTCATCAAAAGCGCCACATATGGCTCCCGAGCCATAGGTACCCTACCCCTAAGGATGGTTTGCACCAGATTAAAACATGCACTCAAAACCACCAAAATAACAAAGTTTTGTGGTCTTGCTGTGTTCATTTGTGTCAGCGTGTGAAAACTTTCCTCTACCCTTTTTTTTTTCTTAGACAGCCAATTCTTTTCAATCTGAATCAATCATGTATGATGAGTGCGCACATTCAAGAGAGATTGCAAGCAGCCAGGGTGCTAGTCTGGGCTTTTGCCGTGCTCTATTGCTCTATGGCCACGCTGCAGGTTTGAATCCCGACCCTATAAACAAGACGAATTGCGTTGCCAGCGGCAGCACATGTTCTACTAGCAAGCCGATATCTCCATACAAGCTTACTTACTCATGATCATGATTTTTATGTTGCCTAGAATAACGCCATGCCTGTTGGTTGCTTCACACTGGTAGACACCACTATCATCTGGCATGGCATTATGTATGATGATTGTGTCATCAAGCACCCGTTTGTTGTTCAGGGGGTCATCTGGAAAAACAAATTAAATTATTTTTATTTTTTTTCAATTGGCTTGGAAAAATCATTCTCAATGACATCTAATATTTCTTTTTATCTTAATATTTACACCAATAGTCACAATTTTAAACACATTCCAAGGATTAAAGTATTTGTACATTGTTACCAATACAATATAAAAAACTGGTGAAAATATTTGTTTGACTCCCCCCAAAATATCTGTTTCTTGTGCCACTGGATGTTGGACTGTTCAGGTGGAATTTTTCAATTTAATTCATTGCATTTGGTTTCTCTGGTGGGCTTGATCATAGCAGAAAGCAGGATGAGTGATTTTGTACACTAAAATATTAAATCGCTCATTTCTTGAAGGTTTAAAATGGCTTGATTTATTTAAAAACAAAAGAAAAAGACAGAAAAAATAAGGATAATTTGGCTGAGTCCAGCTGGATTTTTTTTTTAAAGGTTACACTTACATTTTCAATAAAATTATTATCTCTCTAACATTAATTATAAATCAGAGATTTGATTAATTTATATATATATATATATATATATATATATATATATATATATATATATATATATATATATATATATATATATATATATATATATATATATATATATATATATATATATATATATATATATATATATATGTATATATATATATATATATATATATATATATATGTATGTATATATATGTATATATATATATATATATATATATATATATATATATATATATATATATATGTATGTATATATATGTATATATATATATATATATATATATATATATATATATATATATATATATATATATATATATATATATATATATATATATATATATATATATATATATATATATATATATATATATATATATATATATATATATATATATATATATATATATATATATATATATATATATATATATATATATATATATACATATATATAAATAAATATATATATAGTCCAATCAATAATCAATTTAATATAATTTAACGGGTCCGATGTAAAATAGCAAACAACTGAGATAACTGAGTCTGTACAGTTTTCTTTTTGTCTCTCTGAAGGCGTAGAAGGCCCTCAAAGTTTCCCACATGAATAGATTGTGTCATGCTCTGTAAAAAAAAAAATCCAATCCTTTGGAAGACATTTAACAGGGATGCTTGCTTGTTGTCTTGAAAACCACACTTGCCACAAAAGACTGTGTGCAAACAGTAAACAATATAGTCCCGTCACCCACCTTCAAAAATGTGTCCATTCTTTCTCCACATTATGTCAGGCTGTGGTTTACCGCTGACCGAGCACTTGATGTGCACATCAGAGCCGATCACAGTTAACTGACTGTGAGGCGGCTCTGTCAGCCACTTCGGAGACTCTGGGAGATGTTATGAAAAGAAACGCGGTGTTTGTTGTGTGCAAAATCAATTGTCATCCTTTGCAAAGGGTCAAACTAAAAGTGCCTTCATGCATAATGAACATCTGATGTTTACCAACCTTCGACTATTACATCAAAGTAGTGGACAGCCTGTCCAAAGTTGTTCTTGGCTAAGCACATATATTTGCCTTCATCACTTTCCTCAATTGCAACTATGCTCAATAATTTTCCAAAGTTGTCAAATGTTGCTCGAGGTGTAAGCTTGTCTCCCATCTTCATCCATTTTACCTTTGGAGTGGGACTACAAAAATAAGATATTTCCATATTATGAGCACTCAATGTGGGCATATATAGAGTTAACTGTGTCAGAACTTCTAGTACAATATAGTACTTACTATCCTCCAGGTAGACACTCAAGTTGAAGTTCTGCTCCTTTCAAAAGTACTTTCTCTGTCTGAACACCAGAGGGCAATAGAAGAACAGGGGTCCTCACAGGGGGGCCTGTCATCAAAAGTCATCCCTTACTTTTATACATAATTCATGTTCGTGGTTATATCAACAAAATCTATTAGCAACTTCCAGTTGGACTTTATAGTATTTTTAATCACATATTTTTTCAACATTAGATATTTTCTATATATTTTTATAGCTTGAATAAATGAAAATGGGGAAGGTGTGAGGGGGCTTCACATACTGGTATCACTTTTGTCAGCAGAATCATACTCTGTCGTCCCTGCAATGGAAATAAAAAACATTGTAAGGAAAGTACATGGTAGCTTTACTTACTATGACAAGTAAACACCCATATATTTTCCTACAGCCTGTCTACAGAAAACTAGACAGGACAAGCCCTGAGTTTTGGTATGCATAGTTAAACAAAAAAAAAAAACATCAACATGCAGGCAATTAAAATACCAGCAAAAAAAAAACTTGTGTCTTGTGTAGAAAGGCAGTTTGAACACAATTTTTAAAAAAAGTATGAACTATTTTAGGCATCAAGTCTCCTTTAGTACAGTTTTAGATTCTACGTCAATAAGTCTACATGGCTTGACTTAAACATCAATAAACCTACGTGGCTCAACTTGAACTGCCATAGCTGCCTTATGGACGATTGTGCGTATGCGTAAAAAGTCAGCAAAGCATCCGTAGTCTTGACGAGTGTCTTTCTGTAAGGCATGTGCGAAGTAGAGGCTGCCATCAGTGCCCATGGAAACCCTCTCATCCTGCTCAATATGCTGAAGACCTGTAAAATAGTGTGCGTTTCTGTTAGTGACTGCCTGCACCAAAACTATATCTTATATATCTAGCATTGATATATTTTCTCCACGAGGGAAAGGTTGCTCGCAGGAGTGAAGTATTTTATAAACAAACAAACTGACAATTGGCAATAGAATCATTCCTGCGTTGTCAATACAAATCTGTATCATAAAATTCACAGTTTTATTTATTCTTAATAAAAAAATCTGTTAGTCTAAAAATCGTGCATCTTGATATTTGAAACTTGTACCATGCGTCAGGTCCCATTGACCTCTAACCTCAAGAAACATTGTTTCTCCAGCGGTATTAATACTATGGTCACTAGGTTAATGGTACCTACATGCATGAATGAAGTGGAACTTAACCTTATGCCCTTACTAACACAGAGAAAGGAAATCCCTGTGTTCTGAAGATGGATGTGGAGTAAAAACCTGTCTCTGAACAAGTCCAAACACATACACATAAATATATTGCAATACTTTGAAAAAGCTCTTTTAAATCCTGTTTGTACACCTTGAACTGGTTTCCCGCCAATCCCAAGGCATAACCAGACAAACAACCCTTACATGTAGGAACAACTTGGACTGATCTATCAACACTAATATACATGTTAAGTTGTTTTTGAGAGGAACACCCATGAAGGCTTGGGGAGAACACGCAAACACACAAGAAAGGTCGGAACCCGGTGTGAAGTGAACCCTCGATCTCAATTAGACAATCAAAAAGATATTTTTTCAGGCAAATTTTTGGGAAATTGTGGTTCATTCAGTCATTAACAAAGTGTGTGGGAACTGCATTGCCTTAAAGATCTGAATTTAAGTAACACCGACTTGTTTTTACTGTTGACGCAAAGCATAGCCCATTATTTTTGCCATTGTATTTGGGAATTTTGTACAATGCCGTTTCAAATACACTGACTTGAATAGACCCAGTGAACTCCTATACCCATGTGTGCCGATTTTCAGCAACCTATTATTTATGTCTCGGGTCAGTGAAGCTTCACTTACAGTCTCATTTAAGGCATAGCCTTAAGTCATTGCCTAAGTCAATACACAAGGCAAACTCATAAAACACTTTGAGTACAGAGTTATGTTCCACAGCACTTGGGAGAAGAACTGTGCATTTATTCTTATGCATTTGGGCCATATATAAAACAAGAACACAGTGAGCACTTCTTTTGAGTTCTGGCTTTCTATCGTCTTTTTGAGGGTGTTTCAAGAGAAAGAAACTTAACTCAGTCCTCTATGGGAAAGACAGAGGTCACCTTTTGCTCAACAAATCATTTTGTTTTGTCAGAAATTGTAAGACTGGCACAAAGATGAGCATATTTCTTTCCTTCAAAAAAAGAAGAGTTTGAAAGTTGCTAAGGAATATCGTTAAAATTTCAAGCTACTTTGGTATTTTAAGTAATTAGATCCAGCCAACTTGGTTGGAACAGTTTACAGAAGGTTGTATTCTACTTCCAGTACATATACAATGTAGTTTTACAAAGGTATGCTCGTTTAACTTGAGATTGGAAGGCCCCCAATAAAATACAATAGAGATGGAGGACTGGAGCAACTTGTAAAAATGTTCCCAGAAGAGTGGACACTGTCGCAGTTGCAAATAAGGCAACCACTACTTATTTTCATCAACTTAGGTTAAATGGTCAAGTTTCCATCTACTTCTCTAAATATAGGCTTATTCAAATAAAAATCAACATTCAGACAACTCTGAGCATGAACTAAATTTTCTGTGTTAAATTAGGAATATACCATGAAAGGCTGCTACTCAAACCAATTAAAAGCTTTCTCGGGAGTAGCCAATTATATCACTGCTATTTTCTTAGTGTCATTTATCAGTGTGCCCCCAACAGAAAAAGTGGTGGCTTACAATGACCATTTTCATATTTTACTAATACCGTATTTATTAGAACTATCAAAAGAAGAAAATAAAAAAGCAGAATATCATCATATAATTGTAGTTTGAAGTGAAATCAAACTCTCTAGGAAAATACAGTGTTCCCTCGCTACTTCACGGTTCAGCTACCGCGGATCAGAGCTTTGCGGATTTTTTGGGGGAAAAAAATACAAATATTACATTGAAACAACATATTTTACAGTTTTTTTTGTTATAACATGAATTTCACTCTCTCTATCCGTATTCTATATGGTGTACTGTATAGAGGGGGGTAAAAAAAAATAATAATAAAAAAATTATTATTATTTTTTTTTTTAAATTAACATTTTTTTTGTTGAATTAAATTCAAATTAAGCATTTTTGAAGGGGAATCCCTACTTTGTGGAAATTCACTTATCGCGGGTGGTCCCGGTCCCCATCAACCGCGATAACCGAAAAAACACTGTACCTTCCATTTACTCATATTACAATTTGAAGTGCACCAATACTCTGACAGCTAAAAGCATTATGGATACATCTATATAGTACCATTACACATAAACAAATGGGAAAGAATGGACAATTCATGGTAACATAATAAGCAAAAAATATGATAGAGTTTGTTGTCATAAATTTCAGTCAAGTCAGTATGAAGTCAATTCTGACCTTACCAATGGACATCCAATGGATCTTCTTTGGGGGGACGCCATCTGGAGGATTACAATGCAGGACAAAAGGTTCTCCTTCCTCAACAACAATTGGTTCAATTATATCCTTTGGGAATCTTGGCATACCTTATGAAAGGGTGAAGAAAATGCAATTAACAATATATCCTCATAGGCATTTGACTGTGGTTGATAAGAACTGCTGAGCTTTTATAGTGAAGGTTACTTACTTGGTACTATAAGCTCAATGGTCTCTGTCATAGCAGTTCCCAGCTTGTTGGAAGCATAGCATCGATATTTACCCTGAAATCGGGCAAGGCTTTTGTTTTGAAGTACAAAAGTACCATCTGTGGCAAGTTTGTCACTTCTGATTGTGGTAGGCTGGGGAGGAATAAAGTCCAGGTCATCTTTTGTCCATCTGTATCTGCTCATGCCGAACATAACGCAGGTTAGTGAATTGAACATTCTACAGCTGTTTACAGTTTTTATTAGTATGAGCATAAACATATTGTCACTTACTCTGGAGCAGGGTTTCCACTTGCTTCACATCTCATAGTCACATTATTGTCAGAAGGAAGGGCAATAATAGGCCCAGCAGTGTAAAATAGAATTGTAGGAAGCTGCTCCACTGTCATTAGAAGGCATGAACACACAATGTCAAGATTAACATAGACCCGTTATATAGAGAATTAACTATTGATACAGCGAACTATTGAAAACCAATAGAGAGCTTTTTGGCAAACAATGCCTGAACAAAGATTGACCTCTGTATGACACACTAAACTTTCGTCATTACTGTTTTATAATAGCAAGTTTTTCCTGATTAATTTAAAGGCAGTAGCTGGCTGTATATTTGGAAAGTGTTTTTACTAGGAAATGAAGTCACTATTTAAAACTGTCAAGCCTAAAATTCATTTCATTACATTACAATCATTTGAGATTCACGTGTGCAATTGTGCTTGTGCAATTGTAGAGTTTCTATGTGTTGATTTTGCATGAGTTTATTCTTTTTTCGCTTTTTTTTATTTTAAAGGAACTAACTGAAATAGGAGTATTTGAAGAGGATTAACAATTGATACCAGCAGTCAACTGCTATGTCCTTGGCCCCGATTCGTGTACGATTGCTAAGAATAGGAATGTTTCAATGGCTTTCATACAAAATCAAGCGGAATTTCAAGGAGCAGATTAAAATGACAAAAGCCGTGCTTTCAAGAAACATTTAGCAAGCAAATATGAAATATCTATGTATCCATATATTTTCTGTCAAGCTGTAGAAAAATGCTTTCCAAATATTCACAATAAGAAACCATAACTACGTTCATTTATTGTTTTCAAACCCTAGTTATTTCTGTGAGCTGTAACTATATTGCAAGTTCCCCCACTTAAAAATCATAGAGGGGGCTGACATTTTTATCGTGGGTGAATGTCCAGAGAGAGAGATCATCTTAAAAGAAAAATCCAATGTGCACAATGTGCCTTTTTAACAGTTTACCTTTGTCATTCAGCTGCAAAATAATATTTGAACACCTGTCTATAAGATAAAATTCTCATCCTTAAAGACCTGCTAGTCCGCCTTTAAAATTCGCGACCGGACGTTTGGTCGCCGGTCTTTTGGTCCCTTTTGGTCGCCGGTCAAATGTACTTAGATATCAAACAGTACTTAGATATTAAAATCTCTCTTAGTTGATAAACTCTCTCTCTCTTAGATATTAAACACTCTCTCATGGATATAAGTTGGAGAGCTGGTTTCAACAGTAAACTCTCTGTCACTATTTGACCGGCGACCAAAAGGGACCAAAAGACCGGCGACCAAACGTCCGAGTACATTAAAATTCCACTTCCACTCAATGTATTATCCAGAATCAGATCCTCCTGTTTAATATCGTTAGCTGCATAAATAAACCTGTCCACCCCATAAACTAGAGTACCAGGAGAAAACCCACACAGACCCGGATGAGAACACCCACACAGGTGGACCAACCTGGATTTGAACCCAAGTCCCCCAATGTGAGTCCAAATTGCTAACCACTCCATCACCGGGTCACCCTCTTTCCAAAGACACTAGAGACAAAATTGTACACCCCTACAAGGCCTTCAACTCTTTAGGGCTCCTATTGATCTACTCATTTGAAGTTAGCCAGTTTTCACAACAATCTCCTGCTATTAGCTTTTATGGCACTAAGAAATGCGTTGGCAATAAATAAGAAACATTTTATAGAACAATTTAATAAAACGATTGCCCCTTGTGCTGCTTAGGCCAGCAAGAAAGGTATTTCTAGGTCTGATGGACCACCAAGAGTCTACCTAATGTATTTCCAATAATGGTGTCGTGCTGCTTTCTAATAACTTGCCTACCTTCTGGAGGGATATTGAGGTCTTTGGCCTTAGTGCTCAGGGCCAGCAGAAGGACAAGCTGGAGACTACCTGCCAGCCTCATCCCCCTCCGTTGACCAATGGAAAGAGAGTTAAGGAATATGTGTTGTGAAAGATCAATTGGCAATCCTTGGACTTTGTAAGGCACAACAGACCTGCAGATTGACATTTAAAAACATGGTCATGGTATGCAAAGAAAAGGTCATTTATTTATTTATTTATTTATTTAGATGAAAGCATTATAAGCACCTGTTGTGATCAAATGTAGTATTAGATGAACCTCCCAGATAAATAGAGAATACCAAATAAAATTTTATTACCCTTAAATGCCATTCAAAGTTAATGAAGTCATCCATACCTTGCAGAGCTTCTTTACTGAAAATCCTATTGAAGATCTATTTTACTTTCTTTCTACAGTTGATTTTTCAAATAAGCTTTGCCTCGGGGAAATAAAGATGCCCTTTATCAATGTGTACTTTGAGAAATGAAAAATGGGATTACTTGTCAGGACGTTATTGAAATTGCACATTACTCAATTTCATAAAAATGAACCAAATGAAATAGCAGAAATCAGCATCATACAAAATATGTGACTTAAATACCTTGAAAATCAATTGAATGAGAATACCTGTTTTATGACAATGAGTCAAAAACACGCAAAAGATTCAAAGGATGAGTGTCAAGCATGTATAATAGCAAGGAGTGCTAGATCAGTTGATTTTTTTTTTAGCCATTTACCATAAAGTAATGAATTGTAGGCGTTATTTACTAAAACACAAACTTCTGTCAAGGCCAAACTGGTCTTTCTTGTTTCATTGAAAAAAAGTCAGGAAATGCTGTGGAATATTAGGACTTTCATGTGTGTTACAAAGTGTGTGTACTAAATAAAATGTCTCAAATCCCTTGTAATTTACATGATGCCACCACACTAATTAATTAAAAGTGTTAAAATACTTCCCTTGACATTTCTCTGAATTTGTACCAAAATTTAATAGGTTCTTCTGCCTTGCCACAAGTCTTTGTATTAAAAGTGAGAAAAATTGTTGAGTTATATATAATCCTGCAAATTTCTCCTTTGTGGTAGATCTAACAATAGAGAACTTAAAGAAAATGACAATTCCACCTCAAGACAGTGATGTTAAATAATAAAACACTAAGTCAGAGCGCGAACACTAAAATAAATTCACAAGGTTTGTAGCGATGGAGAACTGATTCTTGTTCAAATTCTGGGCAATGTAAGACAACTGAGTAAACAAGGAAATTTCCCGAATACGGGATGAAATAAAGTTCTAATCTAATCTAATCTAATTTACAAACCACTAATCCATTTGTTTTTCAGAGGGTCCAAGCTCCAAATCTTAAAAAAAATATATAGTTACATTCATGTAAACATGGCCTTAATAGGAAAAAAATAAATCCATGACTTTTCCCATTGTTATGATGTTGTTTGACAACACAGCAAAGGCTTGTCGCAACCTATTTTTCTTGGCTGTCTGTCTGGTGGCATGGCATGATGACAGCAAACCCAACTGGTCTGCTACAGTAGCTAGATCCAAGTATCAGCCTATAAATTGGCTTAAGACCACCGGCGTTTCACGGATTAGTTCCCACAACACTGAATGTGCAGTGGCATCTTTGGCAGTGCAAATGGCTTCGCCCCGCAGATAATTCCGCAATCACAAGAATGAAGGGCTCAGATGTCAAACAATGACTGTGCAGGACTAAGACGCGAGTGGGCATGTGTTCCCACTTCTTAGTAAGGCAGGGTAATATCGTAATTGGTGTCGACTCGATTAAAGATTAAGCTGTTTGAATGTAGTATCAATTAAACAAATTGAGAATGCATTATATACTATATAGACTTTTTTGGTCATTATCTTGGTAAACAAAGATGTTGGTGGAATTTGGGTTTATAGCCTCATGGGTCACAATGGTGTTGCTAAAACACATTTTCTCGCTGAACAATGTTGTGGATTGCTTTCAGTCACAGTCATCCACGACTGTGAAGTGTATGGTCTTATTAAACCCTACACATGGCTTTTGGATAGGCCCTGCATAGTCATTACACTAGTAAGAAATGATTCAATGCCTGGAAAGCCAACAGGGTGCTTGCAGAAAGGCCGCAACTGTTATTGTCACTAGTCTAGAGGTTAGACCCCTTTAAACGTGTGTCAATCACAACAACACAGTATCAAATACAACCAGGCACATGCCACTCGTGTGTGCAAACACAGTAATTGCAGTCCTGAATACTTTTGTGGCCTGACATAATTACTTGTTATTCACATGAGAGTGTATGAAGCTGCAACTTTACACTATAGTAGTCGTCAAAGTCAATTAAACAGAAAACTAAATCTTACTTTTAGACAATTCCAAAACCTGAACACATGGCAGATCATAGCCTTAACGTCTTAGGGATTGTACTTCCTAAGCCAGAGCATAAAAAGTAGCAGAGGCTGAGGCTGCTATAGTACACACTTAATCTTTGTCAACACACAATCTGCTTTAAGAAAAAAAGTGTATGAGCTACTTGTTGCATGCTTTTTGTCCCTCACAAGGTTTTCTTTAAATGAACAGATATTTTTTTGTTAAATGGAGATAGAAGCTGTTTAAAAAAAGTGTGCAAAGACTTGTAAGAAGTACTTACTAATCCTTGAGTCATTTTACATCTTCATGTGCATTGAAAACTGCTACAATTCCATAGAAAGCACCAAGAGGCGAGAACTCCAACTCTTCTCTCTGAAGTGATACATCTGACATGTCCTTCCTGCTTCAACTCAGGCCTGCCCTCTTGAACACGCCTCCCCTTCTTACCCCTCCACAAAAGTGCCCTAAAGGGGTGACAGAAGAGTCGCTCAAGTGACATATGTTGCCAAAGCCTCTCGCTTGGCAAAAGAGACTATTTAAGCCTTTGACAATGTCTGGGGCAAAGACTGCACTGCGGGGGTTTGCCGAGACCATGAAAGAGGAAGTACAAGCATGTCTCTCGCTTGTTTTTTTTTTTTGTGTTGTTGTCGTCCTGATCCCTCCATCATGCCTTCCACAAACTATGCACACCCATTTACACCATACGCATGATTTCAATGCAATGTGTCAGAGCTCCATTGAAAGGAGCACAGAGTTTATTCTTTTTGAAGATTGAAGCTTTTGTCAAGGGAACGCTCTTTGCCTTGACCTGCTCCGGGCTACTTGTATATAGTGTGTAACTGGAGGAATGGGAGCTCATGCTTAAAATAGAAATACTTTTGTTTTTACCCACTACTTTGTTTCTAATGTTTTTTTTTTTTGCGTAAAAACACAAACATTTTGTTGTCCTAATAGGAACTACAATTTCAATTGTTGAATTTCTATCTATTATATTATCTATTATATTTTGGTATAAACTCAGAATTACTTGTGGGTTACAGTGTTCCCTCGGTTATCGCGGTTAATGGGGACCGGGACCACCTGCGATAAGTGAATTTCCGCGAAGTAGGGATTCCCCTTCAAATATGCTTAATTTGAATTTAATTCAATTTTTTATTTTATTTATTTATTTATTATATTATTATATTTTTACCCCCTGTATACAGTACACCATATAGAATACGGGTAGAGAGAGTGAAATTTATGTTATAACAAAAAAAAACTCTAAAATGTGTTGTTTCAATGTAATATTTGTATTTTTTTTCCCCAAAAAATCTGCGAAGCTCTGAGTCCGTGGTAGTTGAACCGCAAAGTAGCGAGGGAACACTGTATAACATAAAAATCTGTTTTTATGTAATGATTCCTAACCAAGCTCATATCATCATTTCAAATTTATCATCCAAAAGTACCTTAAAAATATTGCTTGTAGGTAATAAAAAATCACCAGGAGTTCACAAGTAGGAAAGAATAAATATATACGGATGCAGGGAAAACCTATAACTACCATCTGAGAATCAAGGCTAAACTTGTTTTTCAGCAAAATTCGAAGAATTTATTCTCTTTTGAGAGGCGACATCTCAAAATAATTCAATGGCGACTTGCCAATTCAGTCGGAAGTTCCCACCATGAGAAATCTGACAATATAACACAATGACCAGTAAATGCAAGTGGGTGAGCATTTAAGCAAAAAGCGGAATATAAGTTCCACATTATAAATTGTGAATGCAACGCCATAATGACAAAATACCACAAATAGATGTTGCATTGGAGTGTTAGAGCTGAATAAAATACTAGAACTCTATTCATTGTTTCATATTCAACATAACACATAATGGCTCTATTAGGTATTGCGCACTATTTTCATCTTGAAATAATTACCAATAAGTGGACAGATAATTATTATCACTTCAAAAACTCATGTTGCTAACTGCGGTGTGCATAACTGCTTTAAACACAAAGACAACAAGTCACAGTGAAGCCCATCCAACCTGCGGGACAACTTACATCCAAACAGGCTTCTTTGACATCATGTCAAAAGACAAGTTTCCATCTGCGATGCAAAAAAACGCAGCACGATAAACAGAAAAAGTGAATACAATCTGTTAAATAGCAAGAAAAGTCACTAGTGTGCCAAAAGTAAAGAATCGGACTTGTTGCCAAGTGAATGAAAAGGAAAATCACAGCAATCCAGATGCTGTAGCTGCATAGTATAGTACAGCCTGGATTCACAATAAATAAATGCTGTAAATATGCCATGTCTATAAGCATAATCACATTAAATCTGTATCAGGGCTAGAGAGCCTGTTGGTTAGGACCAAAAGTTTAAATTTGGCATTGACATTTTAGAGTGAAAAACCTGCTCTCCATCTTAATTAGCTTTAAATGTTACAGAGGCATGCCTACACAAACACCAAGCTGCATGATGAGCAATGTAGCCATCTGTGATTAGATGACTATCAAAAGAGTAATTGGTAGCAGACTTTAGCAACAGTAACGATCGAGTTTTGAACATGAGTCAACTAATTGATGACTATACATTGCAGAACCCTCCCATTGTTGGTACACATAGAGGACACGCCCACATTATTTGACAGCAGAGAAAACAGTTTGCACCATTTTGAAGCCCCTTTTTTTTCATGTCCTACTGATTTCCACTTACCGTATTTTCACGACTATAAGGTGCAATTAAAAGTCTTAAATTTTCTCCAAAATAGACAGGGCGCCTTATAATCCAGTGTGCTTTATATATGGAAAAAAATTAAAATGTGCCATTCTTTGACGGTGTACCTTATAATGTGGTGGGCCTTATAGGCGTGAAAATACAGTAATGAAATATTATTTATTCTTTTGCAGTGCTTTTAAATCATTTTTATTTTACAGATTAAAGTGTTTTTAAAAAAAAAATCTACAAATGATTGTGCAAAATCAGTTGTGAGTTATGACTTTATCCTGACTGATGAATCAGACTACAACTGTCTAACAAGGTTGATGTACATCCTGTTCAGCGTTATTCGGATAATTACATCTCGGTTACTTTAGCAAAGATTGCAGATACAATATGGTGATTCTGCTGTACATGACCTGCAGCACACAAATGCATAGCTTTACATCTTAGAAAATCGTTAAATCAATCATTATTGAACAAGTAAAATCAACCATTGACAAAAGAGTTTCATTTAAAAGTCTTTGTGGCCATGGGCACATGAGTGATTGACTCTCTACAAGCACAGGCACTTATGAAAGGTACATATAAAAGAGCTTAAAGCAACACACAAATTTTGGTTTGAACCATTGTGATTAAAACTTCCTCTCAAATGTCTCTTTTTTTGTAAAATACAAATTGTTTGGATCCTTTGATGGGTAAAGAGTCTTCAAATTTGACACATGGTGCTAAGTCTCATCTATTTACCCAACTTTAAAAGCAACCCTGAGCGGAGTAAACAAAAGTGTAGCCAAAAATGCCAATTTTTGTTGTTGTTGTGTATATTTAAAATAAATGCAGCACAGTGCATGAGTGGTTAGCACGTCCAACTAACTATCTAGGCCACTTAGAATATTTCCATTAGTTTTTCCTTGTCAGTGTAGTGTGGCTTGTATCTGCTTGCAATCCCTGAACACGTCAACAAGCATGTAATCACGCCTGGAATTCACACAAACAACTCACACTTAGACACAGGATTTCCTGTACTTTGAGTAAATGGTGAATTACATTTCCAAAAGTATATAGTTAAAAGTATAAATTGGTTTCCACTGCATATTTAATGGATAACTCCAAAATTAAAAGCAGACTTCAAATCGTTTGTGGTATTGCTAATGTGTGTTTACACATATTTGAAGATTCCCCATCTAGTTAATTGTTGTTCTTCCTTAATAAATAATAAATTCATATATATATATATATATATATATATATATATATATATATATATATATATATATATATATATATATATATATATATATATATATATATATATATATATATATATATATATATATATATATATATATATATTATTCAGGTGCTACTTATAATATAAAAATTATGTTCACGTTCAATCACAAGATTATTTGTGATGAACGCCACTTTGTGTTGTTTGAAAAGAGCAGCTGTGTATCAATCCTGTGGATTAACATTCACTTTCAAAGGGCTCAAATTACAGAAAGTAATGAAGGCTCTCTTCACCTGCCCAGTCTTGTCGCATACACACACTGTGGGCACTTACTCTGCATTTTAAACACTGAAAATATCAGCTTTTTAGTACACCTTCTTTTCTTTTTATTCAGAAATGTTCCATCTGCACTATGGTAACAGAGAGATCAGAGAAACCCTATGCACTTTTTTAGCAGATCCGACTGAAGAGTTGGAGCCAAGATTATTATTATATTTTCTACAAAAATACCAAATAAAGAAAACTAAAAGGTTATGTGGAATGGAAAGAAAGTATTTAACAGATTTTCCCAACTATCTGCGTCATGAACTTCTGTGATAAAATGTAATAAAACACTGCTAATAGTTGTGGCTGTTTTAACATGTTGGGGAAAATAAGTTGAGTCACACAACTGTTCTCAACCATTTCCATTAGACAAGAGCAAAATACTTTTTTACTGTATTTTAGAGTCCTATAAATTCAACAGTCATTCATTTCCTGCACTGCTTATCCTCACATGGGTCACAGGGGTGCTTGAGTCTATCCATTCTCTTTCATAAATCATAAGAGGCATGATTTAGTTGATTCACAGAAAATGCTGGTTTCAGAATAGTTATTATTAATTAGGAATATGCCATTAGGACAGTGTTGAATTCCACTGAGGCACATTATTAGCCATTTCACTAAAATGATGAGCTCAGCTTCTTCCAACTTGATTTACATCTAATCTGTTAATTAATGTTTTGGCCCCGGTCCAGTAGTGCTCATGGAGCAGGTAGGTCTAAATTACATGAGACAGCTACCATAAGTTCAAAGTGCTGAGAAAGGTATTCCTATGCATATGTAAAGACCTCATTTTCATTTTGTATCTTTGAAGCCATTTGATAGAAAGTGATCGTTCTAGTCTGAGTGCCTAATAGAATTAGTCTTATAAAGGAGGATTTTATATATGTACAATATGATTCAAAGGTCTAAGTTTGACACTTTTCTGTCTGCAACATTAACATGCCACGACACGGTTTCATCCGAAATTCTGAATACATTTGGTGATTGCGATAAAGCCTTTGATGGGTTTGGGAACATCTAGGAACAACCGGTTCCTTAAACCTTAACCCTTTCAGAGACTACTGTTCAAAAAGATGTTTCCATACAGGTGTGATTGTCCTTATAACTTTTCAAATGATTGAATGTAAAGCAGGGGTGGACAAACTTTTCAGACCGGGGGCCACATTGACTTTAAAAATTTGACAGATGGGTCAGCTAAAGATACGATACAAATAAAAAAGTGCATCCGTTAACAGTACATATGAAACATAAACAGAAGAAAAGGACTAAAGTATTAACGTACTCATCACTCATCATTAAAGTAAAAAGTATAAAGTACAAAGTAAAGTAAAAAGGAATGTGTAAAGAAATATTAAAAAAAAAAAAGATTGACTTGCCGCAGAGAAAAGAAAGTTATGTGTACATGCCAAGACACGTTTTTGATGCGGCTTTTAGCTTTATGAGGCCTGCTGGGGACTCGTGGTCGATCGTCCAAGAATTAACAGAGGGGACGAGTAAGCACAAAGCAGCCAAGCCGTCACAGCCAAATTCTTTTCTCTTATCATGAGTGAAAAGCTTTCATATGATGCAGCAGCCTAAATGGTGCCATGAGACAAGTTCAGTTACAGTGACATGGCTTGATTTTCAAAAGGGCCACCTGTGGAGCTCCTTATTCCACAGGTTTTAGGAGCAAAACAAAACAGTTCGGCAATTCAGAGATATCTACAAGAGGTGACCGAATACAGAGTTGATGTTTTCATTGCTTGCCTGAGACTTCCTAACACTGTGTTCTGATTTTTTGTCTCAAAGTCAGCATTTGTTCCAAAAAATAAATGAATAAAATGTTTAAAAATGCTTTTAAGCCAGAGGATGGAAGGCTAAACTGTGGTTAATATCCAAATGATTGAAAGGATCACGATTGGTTGAGTTTGCCAGCAAGCAAATAAAACACTTTTGCTGAGGGTACATAAAAGGTTCCCTGATGCACTTGAATAGACTTCTTCATATAAAGGCATGAGAACAACTTCTGAGTCACCTTCAATGTTTTGAAGGATAAGGAATGTAGTATCCAAGCCACTTGAGATAAACCCTCGTTCTTCTTCATCTGCTTCTTCTTTGGTTATATTTTAAAGCACTTTGGCAACCTTTAACAGGTCATTTCTCGGATTCCAGCCTCTAGTTTTGAGTAAGTGAATCACTATTATCGGTGTAGTCACAGAATATTGATTTTTATGTAGCTATGTTGTGTTGGCCATTAGGACTTCGCCACACTATCAAGTGCTCGTCAATGATCACATAGCTACAGTTTTTCAGTACATTTTTGACTAAAAAAAATCAGTTTAAAATTGACATAGGTGTAAGCACCTGAACCATGACCGGAAGTTTGGTCGCCGGTCTTTTGGTCGCCGGTCAAATGGTGACAGAGAGTTTACTGCTGAAACCAGCTCTCAAAATTATACTCATGAGAGAGTTTAATATCTAAGAAAGAGAGTTTAATATCTAAGGACTGTTTAATATCTAAGCACTGTTTAATATCTAAGTACTGTTTAATATCTAAGTACTGTTTAATATCTAAGTACTGTTTAATATCTAAGTACTGTTGAAAC
Source organism: Stigmatopora nigra (assembly GCF_051989575.1). NCBI lineage: Eukaryota > Metazoa > Chordata > Actinopteri > Syngnathiformes > Syngnathidae > Stigmatopora > Stigmatopora nigra. The sequence goes on along the minus strand of NC_135508.1, from coordinate 5,634,183 downwards.
CAGCTCTCAAGATGATATTGATGAGTTTAATATCTAAATATCTACTGTTTCCAAGAGTACTTAGATATTAAACTATCTCTCTTAGATATTAAACTCTCTATCATGAATATAATTTTGAGAGCTGGTTTCAACAGTAAACTCTCTGTCACCATTTGACCGGCGACCAAACGTCCAAGCACCCACCTGAACTCACCAACATTTTCTTAATTTTACAGTGGTCACAGTGGGCATCTTTCTGGTTGCAGTGCAAAACTGCATAGCACAATCAGTGAATGCATGAAATATCAGCCACCTTATTATCTATCTACTTACCGTTTACTGTATCTACTTACACCCACACACAACGTTATGTGGGATGGTCGAAGGGTGTGTGAGACAGACAACACATTCAAGCAGGCAATCGCACTATTCATTGACGGGTTTTTTTAAACACTGGGTAACGCCCTCTTCTCTAAAAAGCTCCATGACAGCCCATTGCTTTAGCCACTCAAATTCAGACAGAGTGCAAAGTTATTTGTGCCCCCCTGTGTGAGGCATTGACTTCACCCAACAGTTGTCGCGTATGCTGGTTATCACCTTCGCTCTCGGTCATCCGGAGCCAGCATGTCTGAGAGGCACAAAGCCAGACGCTGTGGCAACAAGAACGTCGTTTGAGACATTAACTGAGCATTGGCAAGAGAAATGCACCCACTAAGGCTTCATGCCTTGGCAGGAGGAGGTTTGATTTAAAACGTTATGGCATTTTTCTAGAGTGCGGCGCAGAGTGATGACCCAATCATCTTCTGACAGTGACCCCTCTATTTTAAACTGCTGTGTTAACTGTGGTGTATTCTCTTCAGTCAGTGACTACTGCAAATATTTCACATGCATTCCAACCGTGCACTGTCTGTCCTCAAAGGAGCCCAATAAATTGCCCCAACAAACACACATGAGCACACTATCACACAAACATACACTTTTTACTCTCACTCTCCTGGTCACCCAGAACCAAACAAGTTAACTGGAAGTGAATCTTTTGATTCTTGCAGATATTAATCTATCAAACTACAGTGTTCCCTCGGTTATCGCGGTTAATGGGGACCAGAACCACCCGCGTTAAGTGAATTTCCGCAATGTAGAGATTCCCTTTCAAAAATGCTTAATTTGAATTTAATTCAATTTTTTACCTCCCTGTATATAGTACACCATATAGAATACGGGTAGAGAGAGTGAAATTCATGTTATAACAAAAAAACTGTAAAATATGTTGTTTCAATGTAATATTTGTATTTTTTTTCCCCAAAAAATCTGCAAAGCTCTGAGTCCGCGGTAGCTGAACCGCGAAGTAGCGAGGGAACACTGTATTCATATTGTTTCCAAAGGTGAGTTTCAAATGGGTCTCACTGCTAGTTCAAATTCAATCAACTTGTCTTGAGAACGTTTTTTTGCCGGAAATTGAATTTGAGTTTGAGTTTTAATCGGCAATTTTCTATCAATTAGATGCCAATACCTACATTGCATCAAAAAAAAACATTTAAATGCACAAAAATAAATTCTGCTGGTGTTTCTGAAAACTATTCCCACTCCATTTACGTCACACAAACCTGGCATTTATACTTTATATCCACCACAGATGCAATCAGAAAAGCTGAAGCTTACCATTTCCTTTCATGTGGATCATATTTCTTCATGCAAAGGCAGGTTGAATAATGTTTACTGTATATCGAATTGCCATCTAAGGAGGATACCAGATCATCAGTGATTACCAGGCTGAGTATGGACCCCCACCATCCAAGCCTGTAAAGGCATTTATGGTGCTTGTAGATAACAATACTTAACTTTATGTTTCCTCATTGTAGCATACATATTCTATTTTGTTGTTGTACTCTACAACCCTTTCACAGCCACACATAAAAAACATAAATAAAGTATTAACGATGAGATTTCTATTTTTAACCATTTCAGTCAACAGTACAATAAGTGAGACTCCAATGTAATTGTGCACTTTAAGAATCAATTATCATATTTCTTGTTATAAATAGGTGTATACAGCATGTCTGACATCTGGCAACATATGCTGGATGTTTCTTATTGGGAATGATCACACAGGTGGACTGATCTGGATTGGAACCCAGGTCCCCCACTGTGAGGGTGACGCGCTAACCACTGAGCCACCTAAAATGTACTACAAAGTGGACAGCTTTCGGCGCTGGTAGAACGGGCTCTTGCCGCCATGTGCCGGACAAACACGGATACACAACGGAGGGAGATAATTAAGTGACACCAGGCATAAATTATTGTTTTTATTTTATTTTAAGGCATTAATAAATTATTTTCTTATAATTTTCTGTCTTTATTTTGTGTTTCCTCACGTCTTCCATAAAAAATCGGGACACTGTTGTGTGAGCAACGTGGAACGAATTGGAGAATTTACATATAAAGTACACCTCTACTTACGAAATTTTCCATTTACGAAAAAAGTATTGGAACCAATTAATTTCGTAAGTAGAGGTACGACTGTGTATATGTATATATAAATACTATATACTATACTAAAGTATAAAGTTTCTTTAAATGTGCTCTGCTTTTAATTTCCATGCTCAAAACAAGCCCAGACAATAAAATAATCCTCTAAGGAGAGACTTAAGTTTCCTCCTCTTTTTATTTCATGAAACCTCTTACAGCAATTATTAGTAAATCACACATGCAAATGGAACATTAAATCCTAGCTGATCTAAACACCCCCTAAAGCAGATTGTATTTATTAAAACTGCAATTAATCTTCACCCAATATTGTGTCATATTTTCCAAGGATAAATTACCTGTTAGTCGACAAATTGCATATGGTGGAAAGGTAAGATGATTAGTTATACAGTAAATGACAATGAAACAGCAAAATGTACAAGGGAATGACCTGCCATAAGCAAACAAAAACAATTCTGTCCCGAGATTCCTACTTGGGAAGAATCAATGATAACAAGCATTGCCTACCGATTTAGTTTTCCTGAGGAGTGTCCCAAAATAAGAGCCGTAGTCCTGTTTGGTTGTCCTACATTCCTGACCAAGTTACTTTTTTATAATCCAATTTTCTTTTCTATAAACAGCAAACAACGTATATATGTGAGAGAGTCTGTCACTTACTGCAACTGTACCTCACATCTCAACAAGGTCATTCCTCTATTTTGGAAGTGAAAGAGGTCAAAGGACACACATGCCAAAGGCCTACGTTTGCGTGTGTTGAGGTGGGTGTGACGACGTTTAAATACTATGACAGGCATGCAGCTTTAAGCTTCAGGGAAATATTTCACTGCAAGTGTCTGTGCGACTATGGTGTCTGCAACTGTCCTGATTCTTAGGGTAACTAATAGTTTTCCTTCACTTCCTTAAGCATCCATTTGACTGATGAGCACTGTAAAGCCATGCATGTAATTGTCTTTTCTGGATAAACGGGTTTAGTCTCAGTAATTTTCTTTTTCCTCTTTATGTCATTTGTATGCAGATGCAGAATAATAATGATCTTGTGCAACTGTAGAACATTGCCTAGTTTTCACACTAGGAGTGTCAGTGGAACTGCTTTTATCTTTCCATGATGCCATTCCATAAATGGAAATCCTTAAGCACATTAGAAAAGGGTACACACATTCATTTCCTGCATTTGATAAAAATGTATGTCAAAAACAATACAAATGTCTATTAAAAGTACAATAGTTTTTTTTGCTTATTACCTGCATATATATATATATATATATATATATATATATATATATATATATATATATATATATATATATATATATATATATATATATATATATATATATATATATATATATATATATATATATATATATATATATATATATATATATATATATAAATATATATATATATATATATATATATATATATATATATATATATATATATATATATATATATATATATATATATTTATGATTTTTCCCATTCATTTAAAAAGTATAAAAATACTACTGATCGATTGATCTGTAAGAACAACATTTGCTGACACATTATTTGAATGCTTATGACAATGCCTCATAATGATAAAATTCCACATCACATTTAAGCCGCCTGGGGATGTAGTGGTTCACTCACCTGACGTCGGCACCGGCCTGATTCTCGCTGGTGGTTATCTGTTTCTCAAAGTACCCTGTGACTGACCGGCGACCAATCTAGGGTGTAGTCACCTGGGATAGGCTCCAGTGACCCCCACAACCCTTATGAGGAAGCGGAAAATGGATGAATGGATGGGTGAATGGATGGTCGGTCATACGAATGAAGCGCATCACACACATCTAGAGAGAAAGGAAAAACAGTTTCAGGTTTGGTCCATAACTTTGTCACATTATTTTTGTATTTGACCTACTATGAGTTTGATTTCTCAGCCATTGCATACCTACCATATTCTGAATAAACTAAAATATATTTCAGGCTACTGAGTGGTTAGCACATCAGCCACACAGCGGGGGACCTGGGTTCAAATCCAGGTCTGTCTACCTGTGTAGAGTTTGCATGTTCTGCGTGGGTTTTCCGGTTTCCTCCCACATTCCAAAAACATGCATGGTAGGCTGATTAGACACTCTAAATTGCCCCTAGGAAAGGGTGTGAGCGTGAATGGTTTTCCGCCTGCTTTTGCTCTGCGATCAGCTGGCCACCAATTCAGGGTGTCCCCGGCATCTGGCCCAAAGTCAGCTGGGATCGGCTCCAGCACCCCCTGCGACCCCATTGAGGATAAAGTGCATCAGAAAATGAAAGAATATAAGCGGGGTGTATGTATTCATATTGTTTAAAGTCAAATTAAAATTGTTGGATTGTGCAAAAGTCAACAGTATTGTAAACAACCATGGCAAATTTGAACAAATATAAAAAAATAATGAGAACACGAAATAATGTTTGTCCTGTCAATTCTGGGATTTTGTAGGCGTGTCCCTGCTATCTGTTCATCAAACTCTCGACGCTAGTTAGCATTGATGCTAATGCGTTTCACAACTATGCATGTTTCAACCATCAGAGCCAATCTTCAATTCTGAAGAAAGCAGCGTGTTTCTGGGTGATTGTAGCATAACGGTACAGTATTTCAGCTTTTTAAAACGATCAGTATACATAATTATCTGCGTTCGTAGTTTGTGTGAGGACTCTACAAATGAGAGCTTCACATTCAAGCAAGAATGACAATGTACTGAACGCAGTGTGGTCTTTAGGTCACCTACCTTTCGCCTTGGGATGTGGCTATAAAATGAATAAAAAAATAAATAAAAGAAATACAAGCAGGTAACTAGGTGGGTAAGTATGCAGTTTCCATGGTGAAAATTTGTAGGTATTTAACTGATGCAACTCTTGTCTCGTGTGGTATGATAATGCCCCCTAGTGACATCTCAAAATGGCCTGGCCCACAAAAAAATGGGCAAAAAGGTTGACACCCATTCACAGTCTTCCCATTTAACGCATTTTCTGGACCGCTTAATCCTCACTAGGGTCGCGGGGGGTGCTGGAGCCTATCCCAGCGAACATCCTGAATTGGTGGCTAGCCAATCAGAGTGCACAAGGAGACAAACAACCATTCACGCTCACACTCATACCTAGGGGCAATTTAGAGTCCAATCAGCCTACCATCCATCTCTTTGGAATGTGGGAGGAAACCAGAGTACCTGGAGAAAACCCACACAAGCACTGGGAGAATATGGAAACTAAATACAGGTGGACCGACCTGGATTTGAACCCAGATCCCCCACTGTGAGGCCAAGGGGTTAACTACTCATCCACATTAGCTAAGACTGAGTCATATCTTCTATGAGGCTTGTGCATTTGAAAATGACATTTACTTTGATTTCAAATCAAATGATTAGTTATGGTGCAAACCCTAGCTCTACCATTAAAATTCTAAATATTGACTGCCTTGAATGCAGACCAAGTGTGCTTCCTGGAATTTTGTGAAAGCATTCAGGAGGCAAGTTCATCAAGATTTTTTGCTTCTATGTATTCATATTTACACAAGCTGACTTCAGGAAAAAAGGGCACTACTACACCCTATACTGGTGACCAGTTAGATGCAGATTACACAGAGAGAAAGACCATATCATACCACATCTTTCTGCTTGGATAAAATAAAGACATCAAGTGTTCTTTCAGTTCTTTTAGGAATACAGTCAGTCCACCAATGAATTGAATGTCTGGAAATCTCCAACTGGGAAAATACAGACCATCTGCATTATATCTGAGGAAAGATATCAAAAAGAAGAGCTGCACTGGGTTTTGAGGACTGACTGCATAATGTCGACTAGTACAATCAAGTGTCTGATATCAAATCTTTAATGTGTTGTGCAAATTGATGACAAGATAACAGCAAGCTGATGGATGCTTAATGGAGACTGACTTGGAACGCGTGCTGACTAATAAGTGCGGTTGAGCCCAGGAGCTCCCAATCATTAATTTGACTCGAGAGGATGTTGAATGTGCGGATGGAAAAAAGACTTGCATAATCCCCATTCAGTGGTGCTCATTAGAATAATGGTGCTTTAGGGAAGAATTGAAATTAAAATGTTAAATGACTATATAAATGTGCATTTTGGAAGCGTCAGAGGAGTTTATTTTGGTCAATGCTCTGCTAATTTGAAAATGTCTTTAAATTTCCTGTTAAAGCTTTGTCATGAATGCCTGGTGTACAGTCAGTTAAAATACATCCATATCATAAAACAAAGCCTTAACGTAAGTGTAGATGATTGCATAACCCATGTGTTTGCAAGTTAAGTTGGAAATATTGCAACAGATGTTCACCTTTAAACAGGTACATTGTAAATTATGCCTACAATTACAACATGGCATTTTTCAACACAAGCTAATATAGTACATGTTGCTTTTAATCGCAAGAGATCGTTCTATCATCGACAAGAGGAAAGAGAAAGCATTCATTAGGAAGAGACTAGTATTGATCATCAATAGAGGTCTGAACCTCGACCTGGTTATAAATTAATTTTATTGAACACGAGTGCAAGATAAGTACACACACACACACATGTATGTATATATATATATATATATATATATATATATATATATATATATATATATATATATATATATATATATATATATATATATATATATATATATATATATATATATATATATATATATATATATATATATATATATATATATATATATATATATATATATATATATATATATATATATATATATATATATATATATATATATATATATATATATATATATATATATATATATATATATATATATATATATATATATATATATATATACACATACATACACATACATACATACATACATATACACACATACATACATATACACACATACATACATATACGCACATACATACATATACACATATACACATACATACATATACACACATACATACATATACACATACATATACACACATACATACATATACACATACATACATATACACATACATACATATACACATACATACATATACACACATACATACATATACACACACATACATACATATACACATACATATACACACACATACATATACACACATACATACATATACACATACATACATATACACATACATATACACACACATACATATACACACATACATACATATACACATACATACATATACACACATACATACATATACACACATACATACATATACACACACATATATGCACACACACAAAATTGTTCAAAAAACGTAGTGTGTATAACCATCTCTGGAAAAAGTGAAGAGAAGATCAGGCAGGCAGCCACTGATGCATAAAGAGATGGAATTTTCTTTGACAAAATCTGCCCAGTAAAATTCATGAAGCAGTTGACGTGTGTTCTTGGGTCAATAGATTTGTTAATGACATGGAGATGTAAAGACAAGCTAATATTGTTATATTTCTCCCTCTGTGCTGCGAGTTGAAACTGTCAATGCATGTAAAGTGAATGTTTTCTCTATTTTTGTGTCAAAATGCAGTGTGTTATGTTTAGTTTGTTGTTGTTTGTGTTAGTTGGTGCTATAGAGAAGCTTAGTTTCATTTGTTTGGGTCCACGCTGCTGGCAGACAGTGCCGCGGGGGAGTTTGAACAGCGAATGGACATGGCATCATGCCATTAAACTGATCCCAGCGGTGCGATTTCCTGTGGTGAAATGACAGTTAGCAGTTGGAAAGGTGGTGGAGTACAAAAATGTGAAGTCTGCATGTGTCTGAACGAGGTAATTGTCATCTTCCTGAAAAGGGCAGCTAAAGACACCTAGGTAGTTGTTCTGTAGCAGCGTATATTAAATAGAAGACAAAAAAGGAAAGAAATCAATTATTCATTCATTTTCTGTACCCCAAAAGGGTCGCAGGGAGTGCTGGAGCCTATCCCAGGTGACACCCCTGTTTTGGCGGCCAGCCAATCGCAGGGCAGAAGGAGACAGACAAGCATTCACTCTCATACCTACAAGCAATATAGAGTATTCAATCAGCTGACATGCATGCTTTTTGGTATGTGGGAGGAAACCGGAATACCCGGATAAAACCTATGCAAGCCTGGGGAGAACATACAAACTCCCCACAGTGAACCTAGGATTGGACCCTTGATCCCAGAACTGCAACTTGCGAACCACTCATCCACCAGAAATCAATTATGTTCATAAAAAATTGGAATTCGGATTCTGGTTGGTTTTAGTTATTACAATTTAGCAGGGGGCTTGAGTTCTATTCTTTTAGACCAGCATTTGCCAGCTTGTGGCTTTCAAGCTGCAACACGTTTCTTCGGTTTATTTAGCAGATAGCCCAACCCCTACTGAGTAAATAATCAGCATAGAAAACATTGTCATGACCACTTTCATTAAGGGCTCATCGTTTCCATGGACCCAGTCCACGCCTGGTAGGTCTAGTGGTTATGGTCCGACAACAAATTCCATCTTTTGCAAATTATTACATTCTAATGTTTGCTGACATGAAATGAAAATTGAAATGAGAGTTAATTTATGAGGCAGTACACAGTTTTCAATGCTGAAAATGGCCAGCCTGTAGCATGAGTTCTGTACAAATGTGGTAAAGGTACACAGAAAATCCCATCCTTACTTTGTCTCTACATAACTCTCTTGCCTCCACCGTCTCTCATGAAACGAAAGATAAAATATTTATAGGTAATGAATATTTAGGTGATAGTACATTTGTATCATCATCAGCGACACTTTTACTCTTTAAATATTCATACGTGCTTACATAAAGGGTGCAAACACACCACCTACATGTTGTGAATGTTGTAAACTACACTTGTCTGTCTCTGTGGGACAGATTCTCAGCCTTGTTAAAAGTGTAAGTCAAACAAGAATGGCACCCAGTTGGGCAGACTTTTGGTTAAAAACAAAGCATAATGGGAAAGTAAAATAGATTTAAAAAATAAAGAAGTACTTGTAAAAAAAAAGAAATGAACAAACAAGGACATAACTGATTGAAAATGGTAACAAAAGATGCATCTTTCTTCCAACATTACTATTAGTCGTCTTGGATAAGATGTGAAAGGACTAGAAAATGATATATGCCTTTGACATGAAAAAACTGATTAATAGAACTTTTGTATTTAAAAAAAATAGCTTAAAGAAGAGTGTTTGCCTTGTAGTAACAGTAAATCTCCTTTGCAAGTGCTGGTTTAACGTGCCAATTAATGTAGATTGCTACTGTTGTGAAGCTGGTATAATGAACGTCCTGCATATCAATCAGTCATTAACTTTACTTGTCTTTAGTCAAAGCACCTCATCAGATCACTAGCACCTTTTGCAAAAGATTAGTAAGAAATGAACACAAGAGGTGGCAAAACAGGGCTGTCTGAACAAGAAAAAAGAAGACAGGCACCAGCTGGTGGCAAACCAGCTTGGAAGAGAGCAGCAATATCATAGAAGACTCCAGAAAAAAATGCAATTGGGAAAAACAATGATCGTTGTGCAAAACTGATATTGAAGGCCGTATTGCTCAGTTACCTAGAAATGGGAAGGTGAATTGAATCCAATAATTTCTTGGCTGATAGTTCCTCAGTTGTCGTTCAATTCTCATCAAGGAAGGTGCTATTGGCCAAATGGTACTATCTCATGAGTTTATGCAGTGAACGCAGTGGTGTGCCGTCAGGGCCTTCAAAGCCTTCTCTGTTGGTCTAAAAAATAAATATCTGAAACACAGACTGATGTTAATTATATTTGTCCATGAATACTTATTAAACAATTCCAAATTGGTTGTTAGCTTCCTTTCATTGCTTTTCCCACTTGTTGCACTGCTTCCAGATGTTTGTTTTCATATTGAAGCATTTAACCAATCACATGTCAGCCATTATATGTTGCCAGGGTCAGAAATCTGCCTCAAGGCCTTCACAATCAGTTCTGCAGGCTCTGCTACATTAAACAAGCGTCGATGAGACTGTTGCTTTAACCAATCAGAATCAGATTCTGGACATCATTAAGAAAGGTTGGACAAGCCTGTCACAACCGGGAACGAACATTTTCAGCACTAAATCCGTTAAAAATGAGTTTTGGTGAGTAAAATATGGCTATTATTGATTATTTGTAATGTGTCGCAGCGGTAGCTGCAGTAGAGGTTTTATAGCCATAAAATATTTTTTGCTGAAGGCGTCACTAGAAAATGCACGGACCTCCACTGAGTGAACGTAATGAAAGATTGCTCACAAAAGCTTAAGCAATTCAGTAGTTGAGCAAAAACATGTATAATACTCAAAAAAAAAGAAGGACATTTAAACTAAATTTGCAGTTTGCAATATATCAAGTCGTTGAGCCCCGGGCTGGGGATCAGTGTGCCTGACCTTATCACAAGTCCTGCACTAGACATCTGAAGTCACCAATTATTTTCACCCAGCTACCTAAGTCAGACAGAATTCTCCCATGTTGCCAGATCATCTCATTTGGCTTTCAGTTGGTTGGCTTCTCATTTTCTTCTCTTGTCTATTGTTTGCCTGCCTTATCATGACCCTTTTGTTCTCATCCCTGGACCTCATCCTTGTCTGTCTACGCATCTTCTTTCTTTGCTCTGGCTTTTGGACTCCATGGCTTCTGAAACCTACACCTGTCTGATCATTCTGTACATCTCATCTTTTGTACCTTTGCCCCAGCTCCCTACAGTTCTGACCCCTCGCTCAGCCACCCTTTGCTGTCCAGGATCATACACTGAGACTTCAATTTTACCATGCCTTGTCTGCATTGTCAGTCCTAATCCACAATTTGAGTAACTATTATGCCACACCAAAGGACTTGAAAGGTTAATTATACTAAAATAGATTATTATACTAATTAAATTATTCTTTTTAGACTCCTCAACACTGGCTTCTCATTTATTTTAACTTATGGTGCTGTGTTATCTTGATTTCCGGACCCTCAGTAAAAGCTGTGGCATAATATAAGCCCTGATGTAGCTCTTGAGACACAATACCAACAGAGCTAAAGGCTCTTTAAGTAAGATACTAAGCACCCAAATTACTGCCAGGGTGACCCACTGTTGCAAAGAATAAGAGCCTCATTTTCTGTGAACTTGAAGGACTCATCATTTAAATTGTCAGCTTCAAAAGTGTGTTAAAGTGAAGATGAGGCACGTCACTGGTGGCTATTCAACTGTTAACGACTCACTTGTGTGAAGATGCCTTTTGGTTTGCAGGTATTGAAGCAGAAATTGCAAGTAGTCCCCACACACAAGTGTGTTTAATTGTAAAATGCAACCAAAAAAGATGCTCAATCAATACATTTCACAAATAGCAAAAGAGCACTGCGGTGAAGGGGTATTGTTGGGATGGAGTGGGTCCATACCAATTTCGAGTTAAAAACACTAGACTGTGACATTTTTTCAATAACACCACAAGAGGAAGACGCTGAATAGCCATTGAGCGCAAATGGTCATTATGAACTTCACCACATTTGTCCCCTTTTAAAGGGTAAGCTCAAGCCTCAGTCTGGTTTGTGCACATTATAATAGTGTGTCATTGTGACCAAATGTCGAACTACGTATGTATCATTGTTAAGTTTTAGCTGATATATTCACCATTTGTTTGGTTTGTTTTGTATTTGTGCAAATAAAGAACAACATCAGAGTTAGTCTGTAGTGTCATTATAGCTTAAGAAGAATTCAGTAATTATGGAAAAGGGTTGAGTGGCCTATGTGGTAGTTAGTGACAAAATAAATTCAAATTCAATATAATGGATCCTTCTTGTACCATGAAACATTAAAATGCAGTATGCAATATAAGGTACACTGGCTCATTAGTCTTCCCTGAAAGCCTTTCAAAAGCAGTCTGGCTAATGAGCTAATGTCCCCAGAAACGGGATGCGCAAGATCGGCAATAGGAAAAAAAAGGAAGAAAACACAAATAGAAACCCAAAGAGCCCGAACACGCATAATGTACATGCTTGTGTTGATTTTACTGCACTGATTTGAGTTGTATTGTGCTGTGAAAAAATCATAGAAAAATAACGATTGGAGACTTTGTAAAGCAAGGTAGAAGAGAACTGAGTGTAATGTAGGTTTACCTGTTCAAAGCATGGCTGATGAATATTTTATGATATCATAAAGTAGGTTATATGCTCTCTGTCTACCAATAGATTCGATAAAGATTTCATTTCAGGACTTAATAATTTATTGCGCTATTAACTATGCGGTTGAAATGTGTGTCAGAGGGCTCAGGGGATCAAATGGAGTGCATGCAAGTCTGCAAGAACAAACAACAATGACCACAAACAGAATGGATAGAAATGTTTTTTCAGTAAATAATTACTACATGGAGAAAAGAAAACAAGAAACTTTTGAATATCTGAGTACAAGTCCAGAAATGCCATAACAGGTATAGCGAACAAAAAGTAACGATCAGACACATCATAATTCATCTCTTTGCCTCCTAAAATGAGTGATTTAATCCTGTAGTTGGAGAAAATGTGTTTTTTTTTCTTCTGGCTGTCTGCAAACCAATCTGCAAAGTGAGCAAATCAGGTGACGGAGTCTCGCTTTGCAAAACTGGGTTAAATATCGGGACGCTCCCTTCTTGCAGATCTTGCAAACATTTGCACTTTTCCTTCATCACTCTCTTGCTAAATGGGACAGGCTACATTCCCATATCAAGTGAAAATGAATTCTTGGGAAAAATACTGTGCCTCTTACAATACATGATATGTGATTTGAAATCTTTTTTTTAATGGCTTAGGGTAGGCGTCTGCAAATCGGTCTCAGTAGTCGCTGTGGTTTCTGGGTTTTTATTCCACCCAAGCCAGCACTTACAATTTAACCAATGAGGTTTTTGCTACAATGTCATGCACCTGAATGCAACCAAATGATTACACTTCTAAAACATCAGATTGGTGAAAATCGGCTTGTTTGGTTGGAATGAAATGTTGCACCCGCTGCAGTCCTTTGTGGAATAGTTTGGACCCCCCTGATTACAGTGGTACCTTTACATATGAGCACCTCTACATACGAGCAGCTTGAGATACGAGAAAAATTTCGAGATGCGAGAAAGCCAGGTGACTACGACATCAGAGGCTGTTTATCATTGTAGCGCACCGTCTTTTTTGCCACATCTCTTTCGTGTATAACAGATATCTACGAGCACTGGGCGGTGCTTGCATTTCCCCATGTTTTTTCCCTGCTAATCAATGCATAATACAAAGTGAACAACATTGGATCCAAAGCAAACAGGTGGAATTTAGAGTTTTGCAAAGAACAGGCGAATGTTGACAATCAACATTAAGCGCGAAATAATTGTAAAATATGAGAGTGGGGTACGTGTCACAGAGCTTGCTCATTGTCATGGATGATATCGTGGTGTCCCTTGGAAATTCCTTGGGGCTGTAGGTTAACGAGGCAGATGTGAATGATCTAATTGCCAAGCACTACGAAGAACTGATGACACAGGATTTAATCGAGCTCTAGGAGATTGAACATTTGGAGGTGTTGCGGGAACTCCGTAGCGAAGAGGGGGGTCGCCTGGCTACAAAGGATATCAAAGACATGCTAGCGAAGTGGCAAGAGTTTTCTGATTCTGTAGAAAAGAGGCACCCTTTTAAAAACTCCCGCTGAACATCCGGGTGGAGTCAACCCGGAGAACAAAAGTTAAAAAAAATAAAACTAAATTAGAATTCAGTTTTGTGTAAAGTTACATTAAACGTATGTTTGAGTGTGTATGTGTGTCGGCTTTCTCCCACTACCAAAGAACATGCATGATAGGCTGATTGATCGCTGTAAATCAACAAAGGATGTAGCGTGAGCATGGTTGGTTGTTTCTCTCAATGTGTCTTGCGATTGGCTCGCCACTAATTCAGTTCTTTGCGACATCTAGCCACCCCGCGAACATTGTGTGGATAAGCGGAACAAAAAATGAATTAATGAAATACATTTTTTACTTGATAATGTTCTACATATATATGGTCTATAAGTATTTTAGTGTATGCACTGACCAGCCAGGGCACCTTATCCTGTGTTCTTATAATTCCCAAAATAGGGATAAAAAACATCTGACCTTCTTTAATCATTGAGAAGTAAACACAGTTGTGACCCTACATTTGTAGATGGTCTGACAAAGGAGCAAAGGATTCTCCAATAGATAAGATGTCAGATTTTATATCAAACAACAGTATAATCTTGTGCTTATTATCTTGTATGACATGTTCTAGAGAAAATGTTAGTAGCCATTACACCACTGATGATAACATTAGATTTTTTTGATAGCCACACAAAACTATGATTCAAAATGCCGCCATGAATTGTATATACACAAGGACACAAGTGACATACATAGCTGCACATAAACTCATTTGTTTAAATGAGAAATCAATAATAGGGCATCTAATATGTTAGATTTTACTACATGTAATCAACATGATGGAGTCCCTCTACACATGTATTGGTGTTCACTAGCTTAGTTCGTATAAAACTAACTCAGATCTGCCGATGTGTACTTCAAGAAGGGTATTATGAAAATCTTTAAAGCTTTATGACATTTCATTCCTCCAAATATTGTACAGATTATCACTCATGGATGAGTGTTTAGAATGTTGGCCTCACAGTTCTGAGATCAAGGGTTTGATCCCACCTTCTTGTATGGAGGTTGCATGTTCTTCCCTGGGCTTATGTGGGTTTACTCCGAGTAATCTGGTGTCCTACCGCATTAAAAAAAAACATGCAGCATAGGCATGTAAAATACTCTAAATTGGCCCTAGCTATAACTGTGAAGATAAAATGTTTGTCCATCTCCTTGTGCCCTGCAATTGGCTGGCCACCAAATGAGGATGTCTCCCAGCCAGTGCCCAAAATCAGTTGGGATAGACTCCAGCACCCCCGCAATCCTTGTGAAAATAAGATGTACAGGAAATTAAACTGAATATCACTCACATCCTTTAAGCTCAACAATTGCCGGGGTGCTAGAACAGGCAGTAGACAGGGTAAATTTTGAATTGGGGGCATAAATAAATTTAAATAAATCATGAAAGATTGTACTAACTAAAAAACTAGAGGTTTTTATAGAGCCCAATTTTAATTAATTGAGAAGAATCTTGTTTAATGCATAATAAGCAAAAAAACATTCAAAAACAATGTGGTTGAACATGAATTAGGAACAAACTAGTGATACCTCACCAACCTCATCTTTCTCTTCTAAGAAAACTGTTTAAAAAATCTCATCTTTAAAAATGTAGTCAGCAGTGACATTAATGTCCAGCTATTAATGTTAGCTATCAATAATTGACACAGATTAGAGACATGAACAAATTTACAAATTAGTTTACGTAACATTAGTTGTTCAGCAATTTATAGTGAATGCCTTTTAACGTTAACTGTCTGGAAATGACAGGTGGTGAGAGAGCATTTATACTTAGAGGAGCTTGGGACCTCAGTTAGCCATTAATCTCCCAAACGATAAGGTTGGCATTGGGGTTGGGCGTCGTCACTCGTTAGCCATTTTACGTTAGGGCCATCAAATAAAAATAACATCAGAATCAATGTTGTGTGTTCTTTAAGACAGATATGGATTGCTCAATTAAGCGCAAAAAGAGCAGGCTCAGAGATATCAACTGTCAGTTTTCACATTAAAGAATATAGTGAGGCCCGGAGTATCAGGCCAAGAACAAATAACAGATAAACAAAGGTGAACAAATGGAGAGAAAACCCTCGTCAGTGCCTAATACATGCATGTGAGCAAATTTTTGACAACTGGAGACTTCAGCAAGGAGACAAAAACGCCCTGCACAGAATCCTGGTGATATCAGTGCTTTTGTACAAGACTGGGAAGCTGACGAAACGAGAGGAGAACATTCTGGATGAATTCCAACCCAAGTGTGTGAGAAGGTTATTCAATTTTGCGCTGGTAGCAACGGAGATTCAACAAGACGAACCTGGAAGAAACCAAGGAAATCAGCAAGGGACCCAGAAGAAAGAACTGAGTCAAGACCAAAGGACGACTGTACAGTAGCCATGGATTGGAGCCCAGAAGGACTGCAAGAAAAGAGGTCAATCAAATATAAGCTGGCAAAAGATAGTGGAAGTAGAGTGGGCCGTTGTTGGCTGGAGCTCTTGGGGCTCATGACGCCATGCACCAATGGCAAATTGATGACCTATAACAAATTATTTATAAAAACCTTGAAAATGTATGATTGTTTGTGAGAATGGTTCTTAGTATCTTTGTATGCCCTAAGACTGACACGTAACAAATCTGGGGTGTAGTCTGCCTTTTACCCCAAAGCCTACTGGGATCGACTCCAGCCTAACCAGGATAAGCGATGTTGAAATTGAATGAATGAATCTGAAAAACAATTAGAAGTACCTAAACTTTATCAACTATATAGTGGATCGATCAATGGTGCAAAAACAATGTTTTTCTTCCTAGTTTAATGGCATTGCCGCTGTTCATTGCAAGTGAACACGGACGGAACAGATATCAGCACACTTAGGGAAATAAATGATACCTTTAGGACTTTCTATTAAGATGTTTACTCTGTAGGGCTCAGGAGGAATGTACTAAAATATTCTGGAAGAATTCTAACGCAATTGTCCAGGCTCAAGGCCATGAATAAATTACAGGTAATTAGAGGAAATGTCAAATTTCTTCTCTGTGAGGCTATAAGAATAGTTCCCTGCTCACATGAAATTATCCTGAGCTGAGATAATTATCAATGGATGTTGAGTAGGGATCCCTGTGTGTAGAGAAATTTGAAACCAACAGTAACACAATTACTGTAGGCTGTTGTAAAACCAGCAGTTGAGTGGTTAGAGCATCAGCTTCACAGTTCTGGGCTTGAGGGTTTGATCCCAGGTGGGTCCTCACTATGAGTTTGCATGTTCCCCTTGGGCTTGCATGGGTTTTCTCCAAGTACTACAATTTCCTCCCACATCCTGAAAACATGCACGATAGACTGGTTAAACACTCTAAATTGGCCCTAGATATGAGTATGAGTAATGTGTGTTGTAATTTGCATATCAAGGGGAATTGTAACCTGATAATTTCTTAAGTAAAAGCATTCCTAGGTAGAGGTTTCTCTGTATATAACCACAAGCCTTATACATAATAAGAGAGGGAAACAAAGGTAAAATGAAGGTGAAAAGTATGTATTTTCCCACTGGTATGTCAAAGAGCCAAACAAAAAACAATTAAAACACAATCATTTTTAGCATCAATGAAACTTAGAGGAGCTTTTTTGGTTTTAACATCAGGAGTAATATTAGTCATATTTTCAAGATGTTCATACTTTCATGCATGGGTGCATAGCGAACAATTCCTTTTCATTCTTTTCTTCCAAGCATAAAGTAATTTCCGTGCAGTCTTACACCCACTCATATTCAAAGCATAGTCTGCTTGAACGCAACGATACACTTATGAGTAAGCACCCACTCTACCATGTTTGTGTATTTAGTAATTGGTATCTTATTATTTTGGGCTGCAGGTAACATGCTCATGGTAGTCAGGTCCTTGTTGCTATGTCTAACCCCCCCACATTATAAATGGTGGCCATTCACATCTCATAAACCTACAGAGAGTTATTGTAAGTCATACAGCCGGAATGAAATGAGATTCCATATGAGTCCCAAAGAGACCCCAGACGGTAACAACAAAGTAGACCACCCAGCCAAGTATAAAACATTCTTTTCTAAGAATAAATCTTGGTAAATTTCCCCTTTTGTCCACATTTGATAAAAAGATGATTTGATGATAACTATTAATTAATCATGATTAAAAAAAATCTCTTTTCAGTACTAAATAAAGCATTTTCGGAATGGACTTTGATGTGTAAAGCCTAAACCTGTTTTGCCAATTCATTTTCTGAACCACTTATCCTCACAAGGGTGTACCCCAGGCAAACTACGGCCGACGGGCCATATCCGGCCCGTTAGGCTTTTTAATCCGGCCCGCCGACATTGTCCAAAATGTTTTTTTCCCAAGATGGAGCAGTCACGCAGTAGCTCTGTCACTCTTATTTGTTTTTCGTGTTTTACAGCCCCTCCCTCTTTTTCAAAATTACCTTATAATAATTCTTAATACATTCCTTTTTACTTGACTTTGTACTTAATTCTTTTTACTTTAATGATGAGTGATGAGTATGTTAATACTTTAGTCCTTTTTTTTCTCTTTATGTTTCATATGTACAGTTAACGGATGCACTTTTTTATATGTATCAAATCTTTTGCTGACCCAGCCCATGTGTCCAATTTTTAAAGTCAATGTGGCCCCCAGGCCGAAAAGTTTGCTCACCCCAGGTCTATCCCAGCCAACTACGAGCACTAGGCGGGGGAACTATCCACTGTCCCCCACCTGGTACCCCTAGTTAACTGCGATAGGATCCAGCAGCCCAAACCCCCTCCCATCCTCTGTCAGGATAAGCAGTTCAGAAAATGAATGAAGAGATGAATGTGAGGAAGGCAAACGCTTGGCCTCGGTTTCAATGATTGGTGGCAGTGATTTGATTTAACGCAGGGGGGCGCAGTTCCGCCAGGTGTCTTTCCCACCAGCACCTATAGGTGGGAGGGTGCACGTACATCCATGCTGCTGTTCCGAAGCCTTGCTGCTGTGCTGCCCACTTCTCCTTTCTCCTCCTCATCGCAGGGGGCGCTGACTTGATGCGCATAATAAATCACCTCTGCAAGATTGCTACCCCCCAAACACCTATTTTTTTTTCTTCCAAGGCCGATTTGAAAGCAGCGCGCGTTGGATTGGAGACCCTGGAATGATTTCAATGTGATTCAGCGCCACAAGCAACGTGGGTGTTTTGCGTGCTTGAGAGCTGTGAGATTGCGTGTGTGTGTGTGGTGTTTTCCTTTTTTATTTTATTTTTTGTAGTCATTTTTTCGTGTGCATGTGTGTGATGAGGAGCGAAGGAAGAGGTGGGAGCAGCTATGAAGCGCGTGTCATCCCTGCCCAATTTCACCTGTATGAACGACCTTGCCATTGTGAGCGAAATGTTCTTAAAGGGGTTTCTGTGGAGGATACATGTGTCGCTTTTCTCCTGAGATCTGAATCTGCTCGCTGCTGGATCCAAGACACTCTAAGATAGGGGGTAAGAATCGCAAACACACGCACCCACACACACACAAAAGGCGACAAAATAAAGCGTGTGCGCGTGCATGGCTATTGTGAACGCGTTTGTATGCTAAAATATTTACAATGTGATAAATCATAGTATCACATCTAATAAGGTCCATCAGTTATTGTCTACCTTCTCGAATTGCTATCATAAAGACATTTTTGTATGACTTGGATCATGTAAAAATAGTTTATTATTGGCTGGAAAAATTGTGTTATTCCCTCATCGATATTTGTTTTCCTTTTTGCATAAGAAAGGGTCAAATGTTCATTCTTTGATAGCATTTTATTTTTGAGTCAGGTGATTCATGGGGTTATTTTAGTGACAGAGTGGTCCAGGCTATCCGGGGTGCCTACCTGGTGTGATGCTTGACTGCAGCCTCACTTGTGATCACTCTGTCAAATATGTGGCAGAAACCCAACAGCTACACATTTCACGCCCAACCCGGTCTCAGTGGATTGCATTACAAATGATTTTATGCTAGTACAATGAAGGACCACCTCCTACTCAACTGAATGAGGTCCAATATGCACGTGTTGTTCAGTTAAATCTGCCTTCACAAAGATAATACCTAGAATTAATTGGGGCTGTCAGATTTATTCAACCGTATTTAGGCTTAATGTCATTTTGGGAGTGTAGTAGCGAACAGTTAATAGTCACCAGTATTGCTGTGTTCTGTGATTTATATAGGTAATCTATTATTTTTCTTTAAGTATCAATCATCATGTTTTTATTGGCAATACTGTTGAATTTTTGTAGTGCTTGATCAAATACAAAGGCAAGATGTGTGGCAAAAAGCAGCCTCTTATCACTTCAGATTTTGCAATACTTCACGTACTGCATTGAGGAGGCGCGCAATTGGAAAGTACCTGTTTATATTTCTTATGATGTTTTGAACATGTGTATTTATGTGTGTGTGTGTGTATGTGTATATATATATATATATATATATATATATATATATATATATATATATATATATATATATATATATATATATATATATATATATATATATATATATATATATATATATATATATATATATATATATATATATATATATATATATATATATATATATATATATATATATATATATATATATATATATATATATATATATATATATATATATATATATATATATATATATATATATCACCTTCTATTTTGCAGTATCATATAAAAATTAAAAGGTAAAATCCAGAGTAATTCTTGCAGTAAAGTTTTCACACCACCTTGCACTGGAATCTTCATTAGCACCATTATTCAGTGCAAACTCAGAATGTCTGTGGTGTGTGGTAAGCATTGGCAACCGTGGACCTGTGAATCACTCACTACCCTTCTCCAGCTACTGCTACCATAATTTTAGTATCAAAATTTGAGTGGCACATTTAAATTCATTAATGGTTCCTAAAATGAAACGACGAAATAAAATCTGTCCAAACATGCCATCTTTGTCAACCCCTCACTCCGAGTCTTCATACATATGCAAAGTAGGCGGGGAGTGTATTACCCAGCGTGCCCTCCACGCATCATTCCTCAGTCTCTAGGTGCCAACTGACTGTACATTGTGCTCCCATCACTGAGTTACAGCACGCAGGATTCTACCAAGTAGGAAGGAGGCATAAAAATCCAATTTGGCAAACTTTGAAGGGGGAAAAAGGCCAGAGCACACATGAAAGGTTGCGTAGAAAATCCTGGCTGAGACTCCACGTGTCTGACTTGACATCCAAGGCAGCTGACAAACAATTAGACTCTCTATAAGTAGTGCTCTGAACCAGGCTCTTTTGGGATTAGACCACAAATGAGCCACACATCAAGGCTTATGTCGACTCAATGGAAAGTGGGTGTATGTGTGGAGTAGCACATTGGTGGGCGTGTATGCTCTGTGCTCACATTTTAGTAGATTGGTGTTGAGTTCTATCTGCGAGCCTGGTGGATATTAAACCCCACCCAAAGACCAGATTGTTTTCTCTTTTCCAGCACATCTATATGCAAGTGTACACAAAAATATAAAAATGCATTCACTTCAGTTTCATTTATTCATTCCTCCTATTCCTGATGGATGGGTGGGGCGACTTGGATGAGCTCAGGAGCCCCCTTGGGTCCTGGGGCCTGGATAATACTCCATTGGGTATGGCCGATGTGGTACACCATGCCTTCGTTTCTCTCGTGATGGCCACACCTGGCCTGTTTGAATTTTTCTGCACAGCAGTTTCATTCTAACATCATTCTGACTAACACGCATGCATGTTGTAATTTTAACAATTATAATAATATATTTCATTTGAAGCAGTTTTCAGAACACTCAAGGACACCGCAAAAGAAATACAAATTGAAATTGACAATGGTACAGAATAAAAAGCTAAATAAAGTCAAAAATAAATTGGGAAGTCATAGAACAAAACCAAACAAAGGACCTAATTGGTTAAAATAATTTGAACAGAAAGAAGTTGTATGAACAAGTAGTATTGCAATGGTCAGGGGGTAGAGAGTCTCACAACTAGGGGAGAAGAGTGACTAAATGCTTTAGAATCGATGGAAGTGAGATGGGTACGGGAGACAGAAAAGGGGAGAATGTGAATGACAAAGAGGAGCTCCGCTGAGGCACACTAGTCGAAACATGGTATGATTTGGATTTGTGGAAAATAAATTTCACAAATTGTGTGTTCTCAGAAAGATAGGAGGCGAACCATGCATTGGGTGTGTGGGTGATAGCAATAGAAAAAAGAAGGATACTGAGAGAAATGGTCACAAAAGCAGCAGTGAGGTTGGGGAAAACAAACATCGAGAGAGAACCAGAAATCGGAAGCTACAAAGAGGTCATTATTTAATTTGAGTAAAGCTGTTTCTGTGCTGCCGGATTGAAACAGCAAGTAGATCAGACTTGGGCAATCCGGTCTTTAAGGGCAACTGTAGGTTCAGGTTTTTGTTCCAACCAAATCCAGAACAGACAGTTTAACTAATTAGATTTCTGCTGAAAAAAGAAGCACCTGACTGCAATCCACTGATTGGACTTCTAAGATACCAGATGGGTGGAAAGATTTCCTCTTCTAGGGTGGAACGAAAACCTGCACCCACTGCGGCCCTTTTGTGGAATTAATTGCCCATGTCTGCTGTAGATGGTATTTGTGATGTGATGGTCATGGAGTTGAAAGCCAACAGACTGTTTAAGAATTTTGGAGATGAAGGTTACATTGGAAATATGGTGAATATTATTGAAATTGGTGGTAAGAAAAATTTAACTCATGGCAAAGTAGTTAGAAGACACTGTGTTAAAAAGACACTTGTTGAAATCACAAAGGCAAAAGCAGGCTTCTGTTAACTGGGCATAGCATTTTTCATTGCAGAACTCATAAGTTTATGAATATGTTGTCATATGGCAGCCATGCCTGATAGGCTGTTGAAATGATTCAAATGGCAGCTCGCCCCTGGAACAGCAAACTCAAACAAGGAAACATTCCAAAGGCCTTACTATAATACTTGCAGCATTTTACTTGCACACATTGATTCCAAAATAAAATCAATGCTTAGGACATCTATTAGTGTAACTGGTGGGTTCCTTTATGTAGTTTCCAGTGAGAAAACTAAATGTCATTCTTATGGACATCCCACTCACTTGCCTTATGACTATGGTTCATGTTCATGACTTTTTATTGGGTGCATGTGGGTGTGTGCATGAGTGTTTTTGTGTGTATGTGTTTGACATTTCATAATTGCATCATTACTCATTCCATCTGCCCTCAATCCCCTCCTGCCATAAGCAAGCACATGGCAATTTGCAAACACATGCTCCAAGCAGGCAGACACTTGTCCTTGATTACAAACCTGGGTGAAATGGCATCCTTATTGGGTTGTCCAGTTCTACAACAGAATGTTAGGAAGACACATTCAGCCAATATGGGTACATTTATAATTGATTGGATAGTGTCCCGTGTTAAGGGCCAAGTTTTTTTGGCTGCCAGAATCTGAATTTGTACAAGTGACAGAGATGAGCTGTGGCATGGGTTACTCCTCAAATAGTTTAACAATTACCCCCCATAAGTCTACACCACCTTCTTTAAGACACCTCTAGGTACACGGTGACCATAACCAAGGTAGGAAATGCAATGGCATGTATCTTCATGGTATTTTCATATACAAAGTTACATTCCATTTTGTCATTCTACTTAAAATGTCTGGTTCTCCTCTTTGCTCCCTATCCCAGATTACCGTATTTTCACGACTATAAGGCGCACCCTCAATGAATGACATCTTTTCCATATATAAGGTGCACTGTATTATAAGGTGCACTGTATTATAAGGCGCACTGTATTATAAGGTGCACTGCATTATAAGGCGCACTGTCTATTTTGGAGAAAATGTAAGACTTTTAAGTGCGCGTTATAGACGTGAAAATACGGCAATTGCTATTGACTTTCAGGTATGAAGCACTCACTACACAGTCACCTCTAGAGCCAGCCATTGTTGATGTTTTGGGTTTTTTTTGTAAGAAATCCTGCAGTGGGGGAGGAGCTATATGATGGAAGATTTTGTAAACTAAGATGGCATCTGCATATTTAACAGTATTGTTTCAGTTCAGGCGTTTGTGTTTTTTTTCACATCCGACAGTAGTGGTTTTTCGTTTATGGTTTTCTGTTTTTTCCATATATAAGGCGCACTGGATTATAAGGCGCACTGTCTATTTTGAAGAAGATTTTAGACTTTTAAGTGCGCCTTATAGTCGTGAAAATACGGTAGGTTATAGAATCGCATGAAACTAAGAATTGCACACATGATTGGTTATTAAATCTGCATTTTAACACATAACAAAATTATTTTTTTTTTTGGAACAGGTCAAGCATTGGCTCAACAAGATCACAAGTGCCATTTTGAAGCTTATTGGATGAAAGTGTCTTTTGCCCTTGGTTGCCAAAGATGACGTTGCCATGGAAACAGCTCCTTCTGTTATCGATCATCGAGTGTTTGACAGGTAAACCATACTGATATATCTTTTTTATAGGTATAATGATTCTCTCCCCCTTCAGACATTTACAGGTGCAGGATGCTTGCCAAGAAGATGGAACTAATGTCTTAGTCAGAGAGGATGGAGAGATGGCAGTTAAAAATCTAACCTAGTCCTTCCATTTGGCCAATGAGCAGACATTTACCATTATACCGTACTTCTATTAGTATATATTGTACAGCTGAATCCGTTATTTTTGTTTTACGTCTATGCAAACCAAACATCCAGCAATACAAATATACCTGCTTTTGGGCATGTTAAGGAATACAAAAAAATTAAACAGTGAACCTTAACTCTATACCAAGTACCAGTTATTTATTAGCTCTATTTTTATGACTGGTGTGACACAGGACATACGTCTTAATTTTGCTGATGCACAAAAAGACAAAGTATTTGAAAAAGTACCATTGAGAGTGTGAATCTGGTGAACCTTGTTCACCACAAATCAAAGCAAAGCACCTCTTCTCATTCCATTGAAATATCATGCACTCATATGTGATTGGAGCAATATCGCTGTGAATGAAACAGACAACGTACCTAAATAAAAAACACCATTAATTTTTTGGATGTCATTGAAGGTGAAAGACATCCAACATATTTAAACTTGAAGAGCTGGCAGCAATCATTTATTCTCATCCCCTTCCAAATAAAATGATTTTCAAGTCTGTTGCCATCAATGGCGGCCAACATGGTAATATCAGTACGATGACTAATGACTGAATCAAGATAAAATCCCATCATAAATTGAGAATGAATGGTGAGATGACACAGAAATGTTAAAAGGGTTACCAAATTATAATACAGACATGCAGTTTAGATGTGGAAATATTATATTTGATTCATGAAAAAGCAGCAGGAGAGAAGAATATTTTTTCAGCTATATAGTTTATTGGCAGACAACATAAACATTAGAAGTTTGCCCTGCAGTTGACATGAGCAGAAGGATTCTTTACTTTATTTGGTTTTGTTTCTGAAACAGACGATGGTCTTGTCTGCAAGGCTTCGGGGATTACAATATATTTTTCAATATTGAAGCAATAACGAAACTGAAATGTGCTAAGCAAAATATTAAAAACACCTCTTATCATAGTGTCGTAAATGACCAAATACACCTCCAACCTCAATTTCATTGGACATATTTGACAGTGACATTTCTTAGAGTACATTATTTAGACTAGACCATCTACGTATTGAAACACTACTCTGGTCATCAAGACGATAAACTGTTATTCATACCACACTCTTTTGACAGTCTTTAAGGCAAAAGTTGCAATGCTGATTCTAATAATGATAGCCCATGCAAACATAGTGAACTCAATGCTTTTTTACTTTATGACTACTACTGCACACTGAAAGTTTCCACATTCAAATGTTCAGAAATGCAATAATATAAATGCATTTTTGAGTATTACACTTGAGAGTTGGGTTGGTAAACCCAGCTATTCGCATGCAAGCATTTTAATCTTCAATTAAGTGTCACTTCACATGTATCTTGTGGATCAATTAATTCTAAGTATGTCACTACCTCTTCAGTTTAATTTAATAGAGCCACACAGGCACTGCTAAGCAGTTCACCAAACACAGACTCTGCAGAGCTACGCTAATATTCAGTCATCCTGCTCTTCATAGATAGTCTGGACAGCGGGCTGTACACTGGTCCAAGATGGAGAATGGAACCAGGCGATCTGTTCATTCCAGTGGACTCCATAGATGAAGAGGCAACTCTGACTTGTGATGCCAAGAGTACCCCACCTCCTCAGTACAGGTAGAAATGGATTATATACATTCTTTTTTGTATATAGTACTTTTATTTCAAATATGTCACCATTCTGTGTTGAAAAGAAGGATTAGAATGTTTTTATTTGCACAGCATTTAGCACCCTAGGTCAATAGGACTCAGGGGTGGGCAAACTTTTGGGCCAGGGGGCCATATTGACTTTAAAAATTTGACAGATGGGCCGAGTCAGCGCAAGATACGATAAATATAAAAAACTGCATCCGTTAACAGTACATATGCAAGATAAACAGAAAAAAATGACTAAAGTATTAACATACTCATCACTCATCATTCAAGTAAAAAGTATAAAGTACAAAGTCAAGTAAAAAGAATGTATTAAGAATTATTTAAATGTCATTTAATATGATAGAGGGGCTGTAAAACACGATAAACAAAGAAGAGTGGACAGAGCTACTGCCACTGGCTTCCGTGTGACGGCGCCATCTTTTGGAAAAAAAAACGTTATTTGGACAACGTCGGCGGGCCGGATTAAAACGCCTCGTGGGCCGGATGTGGCCCCCGGGCCGTAGTTTGCCCATGTGTGCCCCAGGCCATCAGTGTCACAAGGGGCTCTACTTGAACGCAGCCCCTCTAGATGTGCTATCGCATCACAGCATGAAGATGGTTAATCTACACTCGGTCAAGCGCGCCCTGAAGTTAATTTGCGTTCTGTGCACCCAGAAATAATTTACAATTTACTCAAATCAGAGATTCTGATTACATACAGCGGGAATTTAATTATTTCAGATCGCTGTGCCTCTTCAGAGTCTTCTTTCTTTGTGCCGAGTGTAATTGTTATGAATTAAGTTACTCTGATTCCTTTTGTTTTGTCTTTTCTCATTATTGAACTGCATTGCCAAAATGTTGAGTTTACATGCTGCATCTCAAATTTATGAGATGAGTCATGTTTCATTACAGTTCGCTTAAGCAGAAATCTGCTAGAACTGATCAAATCAGATTCTGTGGTTGATGCTAAAATGACCAATTAGTATTAGGCTTGAAAGTTGGCCCTTGGGAAATGTTTCCCCATGTGAGGGGTTACAGAAACCAAAGCGCTTGAGAACCAATGTGCCAAAATAAACGTCACCAGCATTGGGCATTGAATTACTGCAGTACAGATGAGCCGAATGATAGCGCAGCGCTTTATGTAGGCTCATTATTTTTCAGTCTGTGTCTGAGACCAGGTATCTCCATGTAGTGATTAGAGGTGAATGGAGCACCTCAGCTTCTCTCTGCTTTTTCTCTTGAAGTGTAAATGAATCCCTATTGCTCCATTGCCCCGCTTTCCTTTTTTTTCATCTCCCTTCCTTTCCATCTGACAGTCCTGTCACTCAATCAGAAAAATAAAGTTTCCATGATAGGAACACTGCTGCAGCACGGGGGGCAAAAGCATGACATTAACAAAAAAACAAAACAAAAACAAAAAACACTTGCGCTAGGTTTTAAATAATGCAAGATGGACTCCATTTATTTTAAGAGTTGCCATAGTGGATGACTGCTTGGCACACTGCCTCAAGTGTTCAATTCCTGTGTGGAATTTATCTGTTCATCTGTTTCTAGGTAGATTTTCTTCAGGTTTGAAAAAACATACTGTGCAAAGTAGGTTAATTAAACCCTCTAAAATGCCCTTAGGAATGGATGTGACCATGAACGGTTGTTTTGCAATTTTTGCTTCACGTTGTACTATGTCGCTTTCTGCCTGTAGTCGGCCCTGGATAGGCTCTCGCATCTCTATGATCCACTTGAGGTTAATTATTACAGATGATGGGTGCATGAAAGCTCTTAAGATGTTTTTGGAATGAAACACAAGCATGAACTTCACTTTTGATGCTTTATTTAGTCTTTGGCTTGCATCTAGATAATGAATTGAGTACAGTACTTTTCGAGTGCATTTAAGTGACTTAAAATAATACGGCATACTTTAGTAATAACTACAGACTTGTTTTTTTAAATTGGTTAACAATCGCAGTACTTGAAAAGCAAAGATTTTTTTTAAATGGAACTTGTATAGAGTTTGAAAACTACTGCTTTTGGCAACGTCAAGTGGAATATTCATAATGTATAACTTAAAAGAAAGCTGAGCGTGAAAGGAACAGCATTTGCAACTGAATTTTAAAAGCAGGAAAATAAAAGTACTTTGTTACCTGTCCACATCTGAAAAAAAACAAAGTGTTCTTAGGTCAGCCAAATGTTTGCTGACTGAGTGTTATGGTTCACAAAGGCGAAAGTAAGGTAAAACACAGAAGCAAACAACTCAAACCAAAGAGGCGTGTTACAATATTTATTGAACCCAAAACACACGTAAATACAAAAACAAATTAACAAAAAATTTATAAAGTAATACTGTGTTCCCTCGGTTATCGCGGTTAATGGGGACCGGGACCACCCGCGATAAGTGAATTTTTGCGAAGTAGGATGCCCCTTCAAAAATGCTTACCGTATTTTCACAACTATAAGGCGCAACGCATTATAAGGCGCACCCTCAATGAATGACAATTTTCCATGTATAAGGCGCACTGTCTAATTTGTAGAAAATTTTAAGACTTTTAAGTGCGCCTCAGTCGTGAAAATGCGGTAATTGCTATTGACTTCCATGTATGAAGCACTCACTACACAGTCACCTCTAGAGCCAGCCATTGTTGATGTTTTGGATTTTTTTGGTATAAAATCTTGCAGTGGGGGAGGAGCTATATGATGGAAGATTTTATAAACTAACATGGCATCTGCATAAGATAACTGAGACAATGGGAGAAGTTCCTTAAGGAAAATAGTACGAGCAAAAAAATAAATAAATAAAAAAAGGCACTCAATACCAACACAAGGCAGATGATCAAAAAGAACAGAAACAAGCAAATCAAAAATAAGACAAAACCTATCAAATGAAGTGTACGAAAAAGCAAAAGAGAAGGATATTACAAATTGGCAGCAAAGCAATATCTCTGCACCCTTTTCTTGGATCGCATGTGTCTTAATACCCTACTGATGAGATGGGATGGTTGTACGACACAAGAGACTATAGACATAGATAGCCACACACCTGGGCTCCAAAACACAAGAAACAATTAAACGGGAGCAGTACATGAAACTGAGAAGGTTCTCATTCTGGAGATAGGCAACAACTGTAACAGTAAAGCTTATGGAATGCATTTTCTTTGGATATTATCTTTGCATTACAGTGTTCCCTCGCTACTTCGCGGCTCAGCCACCGCGGACTCAGAGCTTCGCAGATTTTTGGGGGGAAAAAAAATACAAATATTACATTGAAACAACATATTTTACAGTTTTTTTTCTTATAACATGAATTTCACTCTCTCTACCCGTATTCTATATGGTTTACTGTATACAGGGGAGTGAAAAAATAAATAAAATTTAAAAAATTATAAAAAAGTTGAATTAAATTCAAATTAAGCATTTTTGAAGGGGAATCCCTACTTCGCGGAAATTCACTTATCGCGGGTTGTCCCGGTCCCCATTAGTCGCGATAACCGAGGGAACACTGTACTATATTTTTAGAACTATAAACTACACTTAAGTACTTATTCTGCTAGTGCTTAAGGACCTTGAAAGAACCTATTTTGATGGATTGTACTACTCCAGCAAAGTCCTCAAGACACTTAATCATCAAACCCATAAATAAAACAATATAAAAAAAGTAAATAAAGAAATAATTACATTGGTAAAGGATAAAGAACAATTGACAAATGCAGTACAGTCTTGCATGAATGCACTTTATAAGTGTAGCTTATGCGTGAAAATAAACACTCATTATTAGTGCTTCTTATGATTTGATGCGTTTAAATTAATTCTGCTCTGTTTGGGACCATTTTGAAGGTTAATAGAAATAAGAACTCGCTTGAATATAAGATAATTAAAGTTTAATTTCTCTATTCATTTGTGAAGTCTTATTTGCCTTTGCTGCCTATTATGGGATTTTACTCAGTGTAGGGTCATAAGGTTAACTTAAATACATACCAAACCTGCTTTTCTAAACACTCATTGACATTCAATGTTTTGAATGTATTCCTTAAGAACTGATTTTTCATGAAAAAGCTTTTTGAAAGCATTTTAAAGCCTGCAATTATGTCTTCAATGTCTTTTATTTACACATAAAGAGGAAGCACAACACAAAAAAAGAAAATAAGTTGTATTTTAACGAGGAAACATTCAAAATAGGCCTTGAACTTTTACAAAGTCAGTTTTGGAATTTAAGAAAAATGAGGGCTATAATACCAGATAGTCTTTGATATTTATTGAACTTTTTCACTTAGTTCAAAAAAGATGAAGTGCCCTCCCTTTCTAGCTCACTTAGCACCAGTTGTTTGATATTCTTATTTTACCATTAGGTTTAAATATATATTTATACCGGATCTGTAACGAAGCCAAAATGATGTCCAAAATAAATGAACGGGTGGATTTTCTTGTAGCTTTATAACCTTTTTTCTCAGTGACTTTTATTTTAGAGGTTAAAAAGAAAACAATAAATATCAATTAATGCTAAAATAATTACAGTGCCTCGTGTAAGTCTTAAAAACTGTTTTTTCAAGTTTTTTTTTTACATTGTTCATAAAAAATATGTATTTTGAGGCTGTCTTTTTGGAAATCATAATAGGGCAGTCCCTAGACAGCTGGGATTGGCTCCAGCACCCCCCTGAGACCCTAATGAGGATAAAGCTGTTCAGAAAATAATGGATGAGATTCTAATCCTAACATTTAATTAGAATTTCAACCTGACTCTCGCTAAGGTATACCTGTATTATTTATAATTGAGTTGTTTTTATTCAGCTTGCATTATACTACCTTTTCGATTTTAGGGAATGAATGGTTCCTGTTGCTACACACTGAAGGTATATCTTTGCCCCCACAGATGGTCGCTGAATGGTACTTTCATAAATCTGAGCCTGGATCGACGGAGGCGTCTGTCAGGGGGCAACCTCATTATAAGCAACCTGGACCGCTACCAGGATGTAGGCGTCTACCAATGTATGGCCTACAACACTGCAGGAGCAATCCTTAGTAGGCGAGCACATCTCAAGTTTGCCTGTAAGTCATTTCCTGACGTTTTGTGTCACTTTATGGGGCTCGTCACTCAGAGGTGGTGCAGCTGTCGCACTCAGTCAGCAAATAATGCAGAGGCACATGCTGCAATTATTTGCAATATTTATCAGACTCCCACTGCCTTAGTGTGAAGCTGCATCAAATGTTCATGTGTGTTGGGGAGCTTAAATGTGAAGACCTCTGAATCATCACTTTAAATTTCATGACGATTTAAAAAAAAAGTGGCATGAGTTCTTATATCCACGGCATGCTATGTTGTTGGGTCATCTGGGACTAGGTCAATTGCCAAACACATGTTATATCTTAAACAGTACACATTATTGGTGCTAGGACGCCGGTCGCCGGTCTTTTAGTTGCCGGTCAAATGGTGACAGAGAGTTTGTGTTGAAACCAGCTCTCAAAATTATATTCATGAGAGAGAGTTTAATATCTAAGAGAGAGATTTTAATATCTAAGAGAAAGAGTTTAATATCTAAGTACATTTGACCGGCGACCAAAAGACCGGCGACCAAAAGACCTGCGACCAAAAGACCTGCAACCAAAAGACCGGCGACCAAAAGACCGGCGACCAAAAGACCGGCGACCAAAAGACCGGCGACCAAAACACCGGCGACCAAAAGACCGGCGACCAAAAGACCGGCGACCAAAAGACCGTTGACCAAAAGACCGTTGACCAAAAGGCCGGTGACCAAAAGGCCGGTGACCAAAAGACCGGTGACCAAAAGACCAGTGACCAAAAGACCAGTGACCAAAAGACTAGCGACCAAACGTCCGGTAACGCACATTATTGTATTTTTCACTCATTTAGTGAGAACTCTTCTAATGCAGATCACCTCCACTTCAAACCATTTAACCCTGCACCGTTTCAATCATTAAGCAAATCAACTGCTGTCTTTTGGGACGGTTTGTTGAAAGTGAGGTTTTGTAGAAAATATTACACATACATATAAATGGTTCAAGCCTTTTTTTTAGTAGCAGTATTTCCATTAGCACTTCTTAATTTCCACTGATGGGTACTTAGATGTCTTTTAATGCAAATATATTTCGTTGCTACCAGTAATCCACTGCGACAAGGACTAGACAATGCAAATGCTGTGGTTTCAATTAGAAGTTTGAAGTCATTACAATTAATCGTGCTAACCAAAAATAAATCAACAAAAGTTTACTCTTGATCTATTTTGTTTCCAATTTCCAATTGTTTTAAGTGTCTTGGGCTAGTAAGGGGAGCATACAAGAAATCAGTGTTTAAGGCAAATTCACAGAATGCCATGCAATAGACTTTTTCTCAGTTATTGATAATTACACATTTATTGTCCCTGTTAGCGACTTATTACTTTTCAATCTAGTACCGTATTTTCACGACTATAAGGCGCACTGGATTATAAGGCGCGCCCTCAATGAATGGCACATTTTAATTTTTTCCATATATAAGGCGCACTAGATTATAAGGTGCCCTGTCTATTTTGGAGAAAAA
This sequence comes from Stigmatopora nigra, assembly GCF_051989575.1. NCBI lineage: Eukaryota > Metazoa > Chordata > Actinopteri > Syngnathiformes > Syngnathidae > Stigmatopora > Stigmatopora nigra. Next base: position 5,601,303 of record NC_135508.1, on the reverse strand, counting down.
TACAAGACTTACGTGCACCTTATAGTCGTCAAAATACAGTACGTTTTTTTTTAGGATTTTTTTTTATTCTGCGTGGAGGCCACTATTGGTTGAAGTACTATTGTTTATTCAATATATTTTTTTGCATTTGGATTGGATTGGATTGGATTGGATTGGATAAGTGTCAGTACAGATTTTGTTGTTTTTCAGCCTTATTTTATTCCAAACTTGACTGGAGAAGCTAAATACCGTATTTTCCATATTTTAGGCGCACCACATTATAAGGCGCACCATCAATGAATGGCACATTTTATTTTTTTCCATATGTAAGGCGCACTGGATTATAAGGCGCCCTGTCTATTTTGGAGAAAATTTAAGACTTTTAAGTGCGCCTTGTAGTCATGAAAATACGGTAGTAGTCTTGATATGTGTTCACCACTTCATAAGGTATTTATTTTTATTATACCTATTTTTTTGGTTTAAAAACCCTAACTAATAAAAGTGCAGTGATTGGCGACACCCCTAGCTTGCTGCAAATGTACAAATGTGCAAGTATAATGTCGCTTTGTTCTATATATTCTGAACTTGTCAGAAAGTACAAAGGATTGAATAGTACTGTCTAGCACATCTCCTTTCTATCAGTTCATGGGTGCCATTTTAAGAGAGATTTTCAGTTGGAGTGAAGTCTATCTGTGTTACTCTTCCCCCTTTTTGCATTGCTCAGCCATGGCTGAAGTGCAATTCCCCCAACAATCCTTTTTAATGGATTTGTGTCAGTGTGCTGCTCAAAGCTTTTACCCCTGTTTCTTTTCCGCTCTCACAGTCTGTATGTCATATCCTGTCATCATGTCCCTTTTGTCTTTTTATTCTACTGCAGACTTGGATCATTTCAAAGTGCACACCAGAAGTGGTGTGTCGGTCCGAGAGGGACAAGGAGTGGTGTTGCTATGCGGAACGCCTACTTCCTCAGGAGGTTCAAAACAAACCTTTCGTTCAAGTGATCTTAACTAAAGTCTTACATTGTATTGATCCATATATATATCCACTCTTGTCCTAGATCTTTCATATGCGTGGGTTTTTAATGAGTACCCATACTTTGTCCAGCAAGACAATCGCCGCTTCGTATCTCAGCAGACAGGAAACCTTTATATCGCCAAAGTGGAGCCATCTGACGTAGGCAACTACACCTGTGTTGTGATGAATAGTATCACAAAGGGCAAAGTTCATAGCTCACCTACATCTCTCATTCTCAGGACAGATGGTAAGAAGGAAAAATGGTTGATTCTTTTGTTGCATGGTGTTCTTTGTGTTCATGATGGGTTCATTAATAATTACCCTTCTTTGTAATTATCAATAACTGCAGACAGACATCGTATTCAATTATTGACATTTAATTTAATAGATTAGATCACAGATAAGAACCTTAAGGGGGGATGTCTTCAAAAGTATCCTCCCGGCTTTAAGGCATTTGGATAAAAACAATCACGCCTTCATTTGACCTAACAATCATATAACAATTACATAAAGAAGCCCGAAGTGCGTCACGAGTGTTATGGAAGTGGCAGAAACAACATCTTTGTTATTGGCCAGTGACCCTTGGATAAGAAGTCCATGTGAGAGTAGACCAGGTGGCTGGTTATGACCTTAAGCCGAACAATTGGGAAGAATGTTTTAATGATTTAACAAAGAAATGAATTACTACACATATGTGTATAATAGTAATACAGAATAAACCCAACAGTTCACTTTCAAAATTTTAAAAAATGCGCTTTTTTGTTTCTGTTATTGTTTCCCTCTTAAGTTAAATCACTAATTAAGAAGTCGTTTTGAAAGAAATAGCAGTTTGTCCTTTGGTTTTTTTCTTAGGTCAAGAAAACTATTGGCGTCACATCTCCAGGGGCACTTTGGTGATGTTCTCCTCTGGAACACTGTCTCAAAAATAGTGACTACAGATTGGCTTTGTAATGAATTAAACATATGTCATACATCGCTTGACTTTTAGAATGAATTTTGCTGTCACCGACCACTTACTTTCCACCCATTGCACTCTAGTGTACATGCCTTCAGTTCCATCAAAGGTTTAAAATAGACACGCTGTCCAGCATTCAAAATCTATGCCACTTGTGACTAAATTTAAATTATTTCACACAACATTGTTGCGAATGGTCTCAAGTGACTTTATACATTGCGCTTATCCATATGTCTTTTGTTCCTATGTTGCTTTTTACCGTCCGAGATTCAAACTATACAACTTGTAAGTCCTGAATAATGGACGAATGCTTCCTCTTCACAGGAGTAATGGGTGAATACGAGCCAAAAATAGAAGTTAATTTCCCAGACAATGTACCCGCAGCAAAAGGATCAACAGTTACGCTGGAGTGTTTCGCTCTTGGGAAGTAAGCTGGATTCCTCGATGCCTGTTTTCAATCCTTTGCCATTAAATGAGAAAGTAGTGGAGAAAAAAATGTACTGTCAATTATATTTTTGTCAATGGAGAATTTTAAACCTTGGCGGGTCTGAAAACTTGTCCAACTGATTTATTTTGTTGACGGTTTCTTCTACGTTTATTAAGTACTTCAATCACCTTAAGGCCCCGCTATTAAAACTAAAATGAAAGTATGTGCTGTCTCCTCACAGTCCTGTCCCAGAGATTACCTGGAAGAGGGCCAATGGAGTTCCATTCCCCAGCAAAGTCAAAATGAAGTATGCCAATGCAGTGTTGGAGATCCCCAGCTTCCAGCAAGAAGATAATGGCGGATACGAGTGTGTGGTTGAAAACAAGATGGGAAAGAATACAGCCACTGGCCGTCTGGCTTTCTATGGTACTCTACATTTAATTTAAAATCATACAAGTTCCTAAGTCGCCTCATGGTGTAGAGCAGGGTTCGGGAACCTTTTTGACGAAGAGAGCCATAAACAATTCATATTTTCTAATGTTATTCCTTGAGAGCCATTCTCCGAATTTAAAAGTCAAAATAAATTTAAATGGGTGCCTATGTTTTTAACAATTTTACCACTTTTAAAGAGGAAAAAACAACTTTTTACATTCTTATGCAGTTGCTAATAATTGACAGTATGCATTCCAGAAGAGTCTAATGCAAAAAAATGAAGATAAAATAGATGTAGTATCTGGGTTCCATATTTTAGTTCACAGGTTAGCGGAGATTCAGATCCACCCATCAAAAGAGAAGCATGTGGCTTCCGAGCCATAGGTTCCCTACCCCTAGTGTAGAGGATTCACTCGTCTGACTTCGGTGCGGGCAGGCGTGGGGTCAATTCCCGCTGGTAGCAGTATGAATGGGAGTGCGGATGGTCATTTGTCTCTATGTATGCCCTGCGCCTAACTGGTGACCAGTTTAGGGTGGAGTCTGCCTTTCGCCCAAAGACAGCTGGGTTAAGCTCCAGCAAAACCCGCAACCCTTTCGAGAATGTGTGGTATGGAAGATGAATGAATGAATACAGATTCCCATGAAATTTAATGCTAGTTGAGTTAAGTCATTACTTAGTTTAAAGTTATGTATGAAGTAATACTGACTTTCTCAGTTATATGATATATTTGGAAACAAGCCAAGACTTTGCACACACATAATCACATTCGTTTTTCTAAAATGAGCCACAATCACGAATAAAGTATTGTAAAATAGCAATTGGATCCTTCATAAATTCATTATCTTTAATAGAAATCAGAGGAAGATAGCCTGTGTATACCTAAAATGCTGTTTTTAAACATTAATTTAATCTAAAGTTCAATAAACATGCTACTTCACATTAAAATTGGTTTAAAAAAAGGAAAATGTGAAAAACAGACAAATTACCCCAACAACCTCTATCCCATTATTTATTAACCGGTTGACTTCAAGTAAATATATCACCATCTTAAAGCTTACTTAATGTTTAATTATCTATCGCTCAGCTAAACTGTAAAAATAATCTTGTTTAGCGCAACTGGCTTTACAATAAAGATGCATTCACAACGCCTTGCAACTTCTCTTTCTATTTTTCACTATTTTGAATCAAAACCATTATCTGGAAATGTGTATGGATCTTGAGAGCTCCAGTAAATGAAACCAAGCATGAATTGGTGACTGATGTCAAGTAAAATGACTTAATCATCTTTTCTTGAATACTTTATATTGACAATCTGCCATCAAATTGTCAATCTTCAATAACAAAATGTTACCATGCCAGAAAACCCAGCTTGGCCCAGAGCAGTTTATCAAATTCCCAATGAGTTGCCATTTTTTATGACTGCACCAAAATCAGGATGTGGCAGTTTTAACGCCTGATGCAGCTCTTGTACAGTGTCTAGAAAATAGAAGCTTACATTTGAACTTCCTTGCATCATATTGCACAGTCCTTAAGAAACTGCCGTGTGTAAATAACTACTGCAAATCCAATTATTGAGGAGACTTCAAATCAGTTGTGCCTGATAGTTGTGCAATGCTCTTGCTTTTATATCTGTAATTTTCCCCGAGTGACATGAATGAAAAATGCACTTTGGTCATTTAATGAGTGTCATAAAATCTTGTTTTTCCTATACAGTCTAGATGAACTGGAGGGGAAAATCTTATATTTCAGTTATTTTATGACGTTTTTACTGTTTTTTTGTGATGCATGCTGTATGTTTGCTTGTGAATTTGCATGTGGGATATAATTGCACTGGATATGCTATTGGAAAGGACCTAAGGATGTTTTTCCAATAATTTGGTGGTCGAAATGGTTGAAATGTTGTGAAAGCTATGACAAATTGTAGACTGGTTATACTCAGTTTGAGTGTGCTTTTATTCGACCTGTTTTTAATGTAGTGACACCATTTTTGCCCCATACAAATATCTGGTCCTGTTTGTATTCCCTCAGCCAAGCCCCAGTGGATTCAGACCATGAAGGACACAGCTCTAGCTATTGAGGAGAATTTAAACTGGGAATGCCGAGCCAGTGGCAAACCCAAACCTATTCACACGTGGTTGAAGAATGGCCAGCAACTCCTCTCTAGGGTAAATTTTTATCTTGTGCTCACCAATGTTTCATTCTAGACCAGTGGTGTCAAACATACAGCCCGCGGGCCGGATCCGGCCCATCTGGTGGTTTGGTATGGCCCGGGGAAGAAAGCTGCATTGTATAAAAAAAATATGAATTGTCTTTAAAATTTGTAGTTCTTGTATTATCCGCTAGTGTTTTAGTACGTGCACACAACATGAATTGACATGTATTTACGTTCTTATGGTATTCTCTTGTTCATAATATATTGTTTATAATGTAAAAGGAAAATTCTGTTAATATTTTTTTTTATAATTTACTCATTCTTTGCACTAATTATTAGTATAAGGAACTAATACAAAGGAAAAAAAGTGGGCTTATTGTTAGTTCTATGTCATTTTGCAATGAGTTTACTGGTCCGGCCCGCTTGATCTCAAATTAAGCTGTATTTGGCCCGCAGACCAAAGGGAGTTTGACACCCCTGTTCTAGATACTTTATCTTTCTCTTAAAATAATTCTTTGATTTAGTTGTATATCTTTTAACGCCTGATGTCAGAAACATTGGAGCTTTCCCAAGTACAATTGAGAGCACGATGGAAAGAGACTGTAAACATGTCACCGAGTGATGAGACATGGTACCCTGTCTACCTCAGCAGATCACACAGTGCAGCACTGTGGTCCCTACAGAGTTCACTCCATTTCATCTGAATGGAGTCACTTGCTGCTCTTCATTATTCATGCCGCATATTCAAGACTTTCCTGATTAAGGGACAGTGAGCTTAATCCAGTTTGAAATAAACCTTCCTGGCACAGCATGTGTAATATACTGTATAGTGAGCAACAGCTTTATGCATGATTTTCTTTAACACGGCAGATTTATTTATTATAATTTAATTTTTGCATTGAGTTTAATTGGTGAAAATAATTTATTCATTCATTTTTCCTGAACCGCTTCATCTTCATTAGGGTCGCGCCGGGTGCTGGAGCTTATCCCAGCTGACTTAGTGCCAGAGGCAGGGGACACTGAATCGGTGCCCAGCCAATCGCAGGCCAAAAAGTATTTTATACTTACAATAATAAAATGTTGCAATTGTATGTTCAACAGAGGGCTGAATACATTAGACCACAGGTGTCAAAGTGGTGGCCAGGGGGCCAAATCTGGCCTGGCACATCATTTTCATGCGGTCCGAGAAAGTAAATCATGAGTGCCGACCGACTCTGTTTTAGGATAAAATTTAAATGAAGAGTATAGATGTATATTACATTTCCTGATTTTCCTCTTTTAAATCAATAATTGTAATTTTTAAATATTTTTTTTCTGTTTTTAGTTCAAAAATCATTTTGTAAAATCTAAAAACATATTTAAAAAAAAACTAAAATAAACATTGTTTTAGATCTATAAAAACTGAATATTCAGGGCTTTTAATCCAGTTTTTTAAATCCATTTATAAGAAAAAAATCTAAATATTATATCTAAAATGGTCCGGCCCACATAAACTTGAGTTGACGTGCGAACCAACCCGAGTCTGACACCCTTGCATTAGACTATGTATCTCTGTCTCTCCATCTTTCTCCCTCTGTCCTTTCACTGCTCAGTCCCCCAAACTACAATTCGTGGTAAAGTTGATGATGAGAACAGGGTTGGCTTGTGTAAATGAATCTCAATAACAATCAGACATAGGATTTGTCATCATCATTGACTTGACATAAGCCTAATTGTCATCATACCCCGAAACTGCATATAACGAAATTGGTAGTGCTTCTCCATAAGGTGCGTTTTCCCGGCAAAAGACCCAAAATAAGTGATAAATGATAACAATATGATCATTCAAGTTATTTATTTATTCATTTTCTGAACTACTTACCCTCACAAGGCTCACGGGGGTGGCTGGAGCCTATTCCAGTTAAAAATGGGCACCAGGGGGTAGACCAGTCAACCACAGGAGACAGAAAACCATTCACACTCATACCTAGGGGCAATTTAGAATGTTCAACCAGCCTACCCTGCAAGTTTTTGGGATGTGGGAGGAAAACCCACGTAAGCCTGGGGAGATAATGCAAATTCCACACAGTGACGACTGCCCTGGGATCGAACACTCAATCCCAGAACTGTGAGGCCGACGTGCTAAACTCTTGTCCGTCGGGCCGCCTTCGTTAGAGTTAACAAGGCAATATTTGGCAGGCGTAGATGTGGTTTAAAACTGATTCATTCCATATTACTAAATCTGCTGTTGATCTATGCCCAATACGATGCTTACTGTAATAAGCTTTCCTGGAGTCTGCTGAGCAAAGCAAAAGCTATCTTAAGTGTCAGGCAATAATTGTTTTCTTTCATCCCTCACAGGATAGGTTCCTTGTGAAGGACGGTACTCTATCCGTGTCTGTGCTAACGCTTTCCGATGCCGGAATGTACCAGTGTGTAGCTGAAAACGAGCACAGCATTATATATTTTGCTGCTGAACTAATGGTTTTGGGTAAGGTGGCATTTATCTATCCTTTTAATCATCAAATCATTGCTGCTACAGATTTTAAAGGTCATTTTATTGACATTCTGAAAGGTGGTCAGGCTTAGTGGATAATGGGGTCAGTCAGGATGTATTGTGCCGGTCAAACACATTTAAAATGTATTGTTTCATACTTACCGCCCAAAGAAGACTCAAATGCCAACATTTGATTGTTTAAAATTGATAAATAAATAGGTGTGGTGAAGAATTATTTTAATGAGTTGCTGATGCAGTAGCAGTACATTCGCCTGACTCAGGTGTAGGCATTGTGGGATCGATTCCCACTCGCTGCAGTGCGATTGTGTGTACGACTGGTTATCTGTCAGCCCTAAGACTGACTGGCAACCAATTTACAGTGTCATCCCCCCTTCGCCTGAAGATAGTTTCTAGCAACCCTGACAAGGATAAATCATTGGATGGATTTCATTTGTTTTATTGGATTTTAGAAATTACAAGCAATTTCATTTCAGATACAGAGTACATACTTTCAGAAAGTTGAGCATTATCCAAACAAACTAAACAAATTGACCTTTACTAATTAATCTCATTCCAAGACATTATCCTTGCACAAAATAACGTACCAATTTATGTTCTTTCCTGAAGTCTACTTTTCGTTTGCTTTCAGCCTCCCCTCCAGACTTCACTGGGACTGTTCTTCGAGCTCTGCTAAAGGCCAAGGCTGGAAGTACAGTTACACTGGAGTGTAAACCCCAAGCATATCCATTGGCCAGCATTTTATGGAAGAAAGGAAACCTCCCCATTCTCACCAATAACAGGTAACCCCTAAATAAACTAATTTAAATGAACTACAACCAGATCCCTTAATGTATATTCAGCCCAAAGTCATGATTAGATCACCCAACGATTGCGCTACTACTCCACTGGCTAACTTGGCACCTCAAGGCAACAATAATTCTGCAATTAATTAATAAACCCTGTAAGCACACACACATGTGCTTTCTGGCTTTCTCAGGCTCTGGACTCTAGTTTGAACTCTTAACATTATTTCATGATAAAGTCACTTGGAATTAATTGGATTTGGCTCCAAAACTGCTGTGTGTGTTTTTTACACTCTTCTAGGATCACTCTTTCATCAGAGGGAACACTGAGGCTTGCCAATGTGAGCAAGTCAGATGCAGGTAGCTACACATGCTTCGCTAGGAATAGATTTGGCATGTCAAGTACAACTGGAAGGCTTCTGGTTACAGGTATGCTTGGGTTAATAGCAAAAATTACGTGCATCACACAGATAGTTAGCTATTAAACCCCTTTCTGTAGACCCTATAATAACTTTCAACTGAATTCAGCTTTGTTTAAAGTTTCCTAAGGACACAAAGTTTTTTAACAATATAAATTAAACAAAAGGTGGATAAAAGTTACTGTTTGTAATTATAACTTTGTTAAGAATCACTATTGTGATTTTTTTCTCTGGTTAGGAGTACATTTTAGGACTAGTCTTCATTTAGTATACATTTACATGTAATTGATGACTATATCAGGAAAATAAATTATGTAACAAGATGAGGTAACAAACAAGGATCCTTAAAAAATACCTCCGATTGAGACAAAAAGTATTATTTAGCCCAACCGGTAAATAATTTAACAACCAATCAATTAATCTTGATGAAATGTGATCAACTTTGTTGAAAAACCTGAGAATCTTTGGTGGCTCTAATAGACAAACCAACTAGTTTTCATGTTGAGCCCTTGCATATACTTTTGGTTTCATCACTCTATCAGCCATTTTGCAGCAAAGAATATGTATTTATTGTAAGACCTGCAGAGGGGAATAAACAAGCTTGACATTAATATTTTATGATTAAGAAATGGTTTAAAAGGTACTGCCATATACCAAAAGTTATTTGTAATACAAAATGTGCAACAACAACAAAATACTACTTCTATTGCATATATTTTCTTTGTCCTAGATCCAACTACATTCATCCAAGGCCCAATAGACATGGAAATCATAGTAGGCGAAAGTATCGTGTTACCATGTCAGGTGACCAGCGATCCTGTTCTCGACGTTTCCTTTTCATGGGCCTTCAACGGACAGCTTATCATCAGTGATGACGGTCACTTTGAGCTGGTGGGCGGGGTGAGTGACCTTCGGCTGTGTTCCTCTTAGAATGCATGAACGGGCAATTGGCACCACTTTTCATACGTGCTTGCACTTCATCTATGCTGTCCATTTGAAGACATTTCTTGACATTGAGACAGTTCTTGAAGTTAGTGTGCAATTTATTGGATGTGCTTCAGTTCTTCTTGATTTAACCTATAAACTGTGGGATGAGGAGCCCGTTAGATTCCATTTTAATCTTATGAATGAATTTGTGTCCTTTGCTTTGTCAAAATGCACCTTTTGGTTTTGTGTTTAGTTCTTTCTTGAATAGCTTGGATGCGCTTGTCTTTTTTAGATGTTACTTTGAAGTGAATACACACAATTAAAGGTGCCCTACAAAAGAACGAATGAATGGCATAGCCCCAAATGACAGTACAATTTCGGAACGCCCTCACACACTTCCAGATTAATCATTCTTTTTATGTGTTTGTGTCTGTGTGTGTGGGGGGCGCGGGGTCTGCCGGGGGGATTTCTTATCTGAACATAGACTTGCTATCCCAGAAATGCTTGAATGTCCTAAGCTCAGAGAGATTATCAACTTAATTTTGCTGCTTCAAGGAATCAAATGTTCATAATTAAACCATGTTGGCACAACTTTTACAGTTTTTTGCCAATGCCAAATAATACATATATATATATATATATATATATATATATATATATATATATATATATATATATATATATATATATATATATATATATATATATATATATATATATATATATATATATATATATATATATATATATATATATATATGAATATATAGTATGTATTCTAAAGCTAACATGCAATCAATGTACATAAACTTTTTTCATATCAAACGTTTTAAGTCAAATTGAAACATTATTTGGCAACTGCAAATCTTTCTCTTCTTTTTGCCTTCTTTATTTTTTCCACACCAAATTTACTCTGTGCCATTAATTAAGCTGTCATATGATCTTTCATGCAAAATCATGCTTTCTTTCCTCTTTGGCAGAGAAGTGCAGGAGACTTGATGATCAGGAATATTCAGCTAAATCATACTGGCAAATACATCTGTGTGGTGGACACAGATGTGGAAAGTCTCTCGGCTGTGGCTGTAGTGATCGTGAAAGGTAAAAGAACATCTCCACTGCTCTGGATATATTTATTCAAATGGGGCTCCGACCACAGGATCATTTAGGAACATCTGTAAGACAAAAATTAAAAATCCACTATAATTTTTTAGGAAGCGCTACCAAGTGATCCTTTTTACTGTGTGTTCACAATCTGCTTTGCTGCAAAATGATAAAGCCCAATTTATCTTGTGATTAAATCAAGCATCTTGAAGGTCAAAAAAAGTCTTCCTTTTAATAGAAACAATGAAATCCATGTTGAGTGAAGTCTATCCACCTTGTGACTCTACATTATTGATATGGTACATCGTGCTGATGGCAGCTGTCATCATTGTGTCATTCCACACACGTTGAATGACTTCAAATATAAGACAGCGAACTGTGAAGCAAGAGGCAACCAAGTGATGTGTCATTTCCGAAATGACTTTCCAGTACAGCTGCCAGCTGACATTCAATGTGGAAAACTTTTTACTACTTTTAAACCTATAGCTAATACCAATTATAGCAATAAGAAAACTGGGGTAACACTAAAAGCCTGTTTAACGGACCTCCTAGCAATTCAAAGGTAATAGATTCAAATCTGTTTTGAGGCCCTAAAATAGTAATTCTTAATGTAGGAGTGACGAATTGCCGCGTTGGTAAAGTGTAGCCATTTTAAATCAAAGTGTACTATGTCACTAGGCTGGAAAACAATGGTTGATACTGAAATACTATCTGTTCAGTATGCATTTTCCTATATAATTTATAATTTGAGTAACTATGCCACAAAATCTGTTGTTAAATCCCCCAAAAAAGATTGATAGCCTTTAATACTGAGCATACAATTAGCTTCTCTTTAAGAGCCACTTTGGTGTATGCGTTTTTTCTTTTATTTGTATAATTTAATTGTAATTCTGCGGTGAACCTCGTAGCTCTCTAGTGGTCTATTATTTCTGATGAGCTGACACCTTCATTAGAACAGGAAAGAGTAGAAGAGGCTGAAACACTTCTCAAAATGTGTAGTAATAGAATTAAATGATTTAATGTAGATCCTACTCTACAATGAAAGCCTTTTTTCATCTCTAACATCTTTTTAAATTATTTTTTGTGACTCCTGGCATCTATTTGCATCTGTTGTTTCATCGATCAATTACCAGGAGCACAATAAATGGGAAGAATAGCATTTTGAGTGAATTTAATTCATCTGAAGGGCATCAACTGTCCCCAAACTCAAAACTTAATACATATTTCCCTTGGCTACTATTGATTTAAAGGTGTTAATGCTTTCAGGTATGGGCTGACAATAACTGGGAAATATATTTTATTCATGCCCACACCTTTAGAGTTGTGTCAGTACACATCTGCATAGCCATGTTGAGTAGGCTTGCCTTTGGTTGTGTGAGTGTGTGTGTGTGTGTGTGTGTGTGTCTCTTAATGTGTCTTTCGTGATTGATCCAGGCCCGCCCAACCCACCAGACATTGTGACAGTGGAGGAGGTGACAGACAATAGCGCCCAGCTAACATGGAGCCCTGGAAAGGACAATGGAAGTCCCCTCATCAATTATATCATTCAAACAAGGACACTTTTCACTGTGGGCTGGCAAAAGGTTAACACAGGTAGGAAAGGTTTTAAAGAAAGCTATATTTAATTGCACACCTTCTCAGACATCTCATGTGAGGTAACCCTCAGGCTATTGGAGATACTATGTGATTCAATGGAGTGGTCAGCAAGAAGCACTTAACACGTGTGTGAAAGTCACCAATGTCATTTCATTTTCTTAAGGATATTGCTTCCTTGTGTAAGAAGCCAATTTTGACAACTACAATAATGCTCAAAATGTGCCCTCCCCTTCGCGTGACCGGACGTTTGGTCGCCGGTCTTTTGGTCGCCGGCCTTTTGGTCGCCGGTCTTTTGGTCGCCGGTCTTTTGGTCGACGGTCTTTTGGTCGACGGTCTTTTTGTCGCCGGTCTTTTGGTCGCCGGTCTTTTGGTCGATGGTCCTTTGGTCGACGGTCCTTTGGTCGACGGTCCTTTGGTCGCCGGTCTTTTGGTGGCCGGTCTTTTGGTCCCTTTTGGTCGCCGGACAAATGTACTTAGATATTAAATTGTACTTAGATATTAAATTGTACTTAGAGATTAAATTGTACTTAGAGATTAAATTGTACTTAGATATTAAATTGTACTTAGATATTAAATTGTACTTAGATATTAAATTGTACTTAGATATTAAATTGTACTTAGATATTAAATTGTACTTAGATATTAAATTGTACTTAGATATTAAATTGTACTTAGATATTAAATTGTACTTAGATATTAAATTGTACTTAGATCTTAAATTGTACTTAGATCTTAAATTGTACTTAGATATTAAATTGTACTTAGATATTAAATTGTACTTAGATATTAAATTGTACTTAGATATTAAATTGTACTTAGATATTAAATTGTACTTAGATATTAAATTGTACTTAGATATTAAATTGTACTTAGATATTAAATTGTACTTAGATATTAAATTGTACTTAGATATTAAATTGTACTTAGATATTAAATTGTACTTAGATATTAATCTCTCTCTCTTAGATATTAAACTATCTCCCATGAATATAATTTTGAGAGCTGGCTTCAACAATAAACTCTCTGTCACCATTTGACCGGCGACCAAACGACCGGCGACCAAACGACCGGCGACCAAACGACCGGCGACCAAAAGACCGGCGACCAAAAAAACGGCGACCAAGAGACCGGCGACCAAAAGACCGGCGACCAAAAGACCGGCGACCAAAAGACCGGCGACCAAACGTCCGGCGACCAAACGTCCGAGCACCCCCCTTCGATCACAGTTAACTACGCCTTTGTGTAATTATTTTTCTGATCTCCTTGATCAGCTATAATGTTCTCTGAATTAACTAACTCAAGTTATATGTAATAATAATAATGTCAAGCTTAATTAATTTGCCCTCCTTATATTACTACTATTAAAGTTATGGTGTGGTGAAGTCGACCCTCCTTATGTAGTGGGAATTTCAGGGTTCTTGTATATCACTGTGGTTGAGTTTTCCTATGAATTTCTGTGATTGTATTGTCCTCTTCATGCGTTTTCTGTTGTTTTCAGTCCCAGAAATAATTGATGGTAGCACACTGACGGCCACTGTGGTGGATCTCAACGCATGGGTGGAGTATGAGTTTCGGGTACTGGCAAGAAACAATGTCGGAGTTGGAGAACCCAGCCCTGTGTCAGTCAAGACAAGGACAGAAGATTCAGGTACATGAAGTAATTTCCAGGATTAAAAAAAATGGCATTTTACAACAAGAGGAAAACGTGGAACATTCCTCTCATGTGGGATGCCTTGAAAACAAATACTTCCTAAAGAGTTAACTAGTCTTCTAACTAAAATTGTTACATTCCCTTTTAATTGGGAGAAAATTGTCAATTGTCAAAATCTTAAAGCCTAAACAGGTGCCACTGCTTCTTGTCTTTTTCTTGTTCCTATGCGGAGGTGGTGATGACTTATCTGTTTTGTAGTGCCTGATGCAGCACCAGGTGACGTGGGAGGAGGGGGCGGAAGCAGGTCAGAGTTAGTCATCACATGGGAGGTAAATCGTCCATCTTATATTGTTTCTTCTTAACAACTTGTAAATCCCTGAAGTGTGACAATAATGGTATGATGAACATCAAGGCTTTGGTGGTCTCTTTGCTAATTTTCAGTTAACAGCACTATGCAAAGTATGTTGCAGTTCAATAGCACAAAAAGCTTACTTAGCAATATTGTATTGAAGCTACAACTCATTTGAAAAGCTACTACTAAGCACTCATATTGATTTAGTTTTTTTTATGTTAAACAATGGATTGAAGCAAAACTACCGTATGTTATTAAATCGATACTTACTAGATGCATAGCTCCATCTGCATCTTATCATTCAATTATGTTGAGCCTTATCAATTCTGTAGAGAAATAAATGGTCATGCAAATGTGTAATTTGCATAAATACAGGTCTGCTGTTACATGACAAGATGTAAAAACACTAGAGTTGTTGTTTTGTTTTGCTGATATGTACATGTAACTAATCTACTGAAACTTTATACGAACATATGAAAGACTCCAATTGACAAATCCATCAAGAAATGTCTCATTCCTCTTAAACTTTCGATATCTTTCTACTTATTTTATGATGTTAAGTCTCCTAAACTTCTTAAGCCCCCTTATCTAGCCAGAAACAATGTTTTCATTTGAGAAGACACACTACTGTGCACTTGACAGGTTCAAAGCTATTTCTTTATTCCATATTGTCAGGTGGGTCTCAAAAGCAATTTGAAGGTCACACTATCTGATCACATCGACTGGATTGACGTGAGTTGTTTGTATATGTTTTAATATCACTATAGTTTTGTGTTTCAATCTCAGCCTGTCCCCGAAGAACTACAGAATGGTGAAAGCTTTGGTTACATCATCGCTTTCCGAGCTTTTGGAGAAGTCACCTGGACCCACGTGGCTACTTCTGCCCCTGGCGCCTCCCGTTATGTGTATCGCAATGAAAGCATTGCACCCTTCTCCCCATTCCACGTCAAGGTTGGCACATATAACAGCAAAGGCCAGGGTCCCTTCAGCCCTGTGATCACTATCTACTCCGCAGAGATTGGTAAGCCAATGTTAACCCAAAAAAAACTTTATCGATCAATTTCTAAATGCCGGGAGAAAACAAACATCATGAAAGCAAAACATGAAGTTGATGCACAGACTGATATGTAAATTGAGGGTTTGTACATTTTTAAATGCAAAGAAAATTGCCTGGAAATGTAAAGTCATACTTAACAGTCCTCAAACGTTTGATCGCCGGTCTTTTGGTCGCCGGTCTTTTGGTCGCCGGTCTTTTGGTCGCCGGTCTTTTGGTCGCCGGTCTTTTGGTCGCCGGTCTTTTGGTCGCTGGTCTTTTGGTTGCCGGTCTTTTGGTCACCGGTCTTTTGGTCCCTTTTGGTCGCTGGTCAAATGGTGACAGAAAGTTTACTGTTGAAGCCAGCTCTCAAAATTATATTCATGCGATAGAGTTTAACATCTAAGAGAGAGAGAGTGAGTTTAATATCTAAGAGAGAGAGTTTAATATCTAAGAGAGATAGTTTAATATCTAAGAGAGAGAGTTTAATATCTAAGAGAGAGAGTTTAATATCTAAGAGAGAGAGTTTAATATCTAAGAACTGTTTAATATCTAAGTACATTTGACCGGCGACCAAACGTCCGGTCACGATACTTAACACGCAAATTTAACTAAGGCTCTTCAAAACATTAATGTTATTGTATTATTTCTGCCTAGTATTTGGGATACTACTGATGCTATTCACAATACAACTTCTTATTCTTTGTGCTGATATATAAGAAGACAGTAGTTTTTCAGTCGGCCTCCTCTTGTCTGTTTCAGAGCCAAGTGGTTTGCCAGTAGGGGTTTGGGCCAGAAGTGTCTCAGCCTATGAGATTGAGGTGAATTGGCAGGCCCTCTCTTTCTCCCCTGAAAGGGTTCTTGGCTATGAGGTAAATTTTATTCATTTTAGTTGGAAAAACAGAAATGATATTGCATGCAATGCAATTTAAATTATGGTCATCAACCAGGTTATTTGCTTCAAAACTGCATTCCCATGGAAACAATTGAATCCATTGTGCTGTCGCTATAACTGAATTTGTATAGTGATGGTTAATATCGCGACTGGCTATAGTACTAGAGCCTGTTTGCTCCAGAACAAAAGAAATTTGCCTGCCTGGACTTTTTCTCATTGGTTGTCAATTAAGGTAAAACCGTCTGTGGCTTTATAATATCTGGCTCTCCTGTAAAAATCTCAAGAGGCGCCATTACGAAAACAAAACTGCTTACACACAAAGGTTTTGAATTCAAAAACAATCTAAACAGATATAGCAGATTGATTTCCTACCAACAAATCTTAAAAACGTAAATGAAAAACGTTAAGTCTCAACATAAACAAACAGAAGCACACCATAATCTTGGTATCTGTTGGTAGTATCACTGTCTGATCTTTAGACCAAAGGTATAACATGTTTTTGTGTTTTAATAAGTCAAGAAATCAAACAATCCCTGTACACAGCATATTTCAAATGTTCGCTTTCTGTTCAGACATGCTGCTCTTTTCTTAGCTGACCAAATAAGTTCTTCCAAGTGAAGTAAAATGAAGTATGACAGATCAAACAAGCTGCTAGATAACTACAAGGCTGTGATCTGCCTTCAAAGAATAGAGTCGGTGGTTGTCGTTTAACAATGCCACACACCAACAACTCCAAAACAGTCCTAATGGCTTTGTGTCGTGTTTAAAACAAGATGGTTTCAACCATTATATTTTCCTGCGAGTACAAGTCGTCCAATTTGACTCACTCAATGTCAATTTATGTCCGACTTAGGTGGTGTACTGGGAAGATGACACTAAACCAGAGACCATGGGGAAGGTTCGGGTACCGTGGAACCACACCTCTATTACAGTTAGTGGCTTAGCAGGGGTAACACAGTATTTTCTGACTGTCAGCGCCTTTAACACAGCAGGCACTGGCCCCTTCCTTCCTGCAATCAATGTAACCACAAAAAAACCCCGTAAGTCTTTGAGACACCCTGCTGTTCTTCTGCCTGATTTTGTTTACACGGGGATGATTATCTTGAGATGCAAACTGTGGAGGATTTTTTGTGTACTGTTTGTCCCTTCGTTTTGTCTTTGATGTGCTTGGCTATGTCAGAGAAAGCCAAAGTCAAATATTGACTGTTTATTGCATTCCCTGTGCAAGAAAAGCCTAATCTTTATTTGGCTACGAGTTGATGATAATTGGCTGAAATGTTCCTTCTGTCTTCTGTACCTTGTGTATTCACCCTTTTAGCGTTTAGGCTACATCTTCCTTCACATCCTTATATGTTACATTTGTGCGCTTGATTGACAAATTTGTAATTTTTTTTATTTTGAATGATAGTAATTGTAATGTTTTTTCTTTGCATCACTAATTTTGAAAATATATTTTTCCACAGCACCTTCTCAACCACCAATGGATGTTGAATGGACCCTAATTGGATCCCAACTTTCTCTTTATTGGGAACCAGTGGTTGCACTGGAATCCGAGTCAGAAGTTATAGGTTACCAAGTGAGTTACTACATACTGTTTTATAGAGTTTATATCAAAACTGACGACTCTGAAAACATGCATTTGAAATTACGTGAAATGACATGAAATTATGTGAAATTATTTAATAAAAATCCAAATTATAAATTTGAAATTACTTAGTAAAAATCCAAATTATATTAAGTAAAAAAATGTAATAAATATAACCTTCCCAGCATACAATTAAAACTATAAAACATTTGCAATCAAGTAATACTAAGAGACATATTCAATATTCTTTGATTCTTTTGAAAATGCAAAGCACAAAACAGCCCAAAAATATAACAAATATCTGATTCAAATTATAGTTATACATTTCAATTGAAAATACAGCTAATGTAATACCTTAACCTTGTATATACAATGTTTTTAATCACAGTTGCATGGTAGTAGCAAAATAAGTACTTAATGTTCAAAAATAAACTTGCATAAATTAGCTTTTTATATATTTATATATATTAAATGCAAGGTTTATGTCTCTAACCATGTTGACTCACTTAATGCTAATGGAAAAACGCAGATTGGGAGCACAAGGTCTGGTTCTTTTCTTTTTTCTTATTTTCCTCTTAGCAGCAGCAGCCTGTTTTTGTGCCAACTTTGACTACTATTTTAAACATTCATAATTATCAAGTATTTCTGAGCTATAGCTAAATCGAAACTATAAGAGGAAAATGTAAGAAAACTAGACCCCATGTTGTCTTCCCTTTCTAGGATGTAGGTGACATGAATTGTGGCTTACATTTTGACATTATTTACCTCGTTTCATTGTTGACATTCTTACCTTTGAACGATGTATGCATACAGTATATTGGACATGTTAATTTCATCCACCTTTTTTTCTTATTCAGCTTTCATACAGGAGAAGTCAACACAAATATGTTAATACCTTCACAACAACCAATTCAACAGCTGAACTGACTCTCCTTGAGGTCGATGACGAATACGTCATTTACATTCAGTCCCTGAGTGAAGGAGGCCTGGGCCCTGCTTCAGATGCCATTCGAGTCCACCAGATTAGTAAGCACTTTCTTTATATGAAGTAGACTTTTCTCTTGCATGAAAGGGAAACATTTATTGCAGTATTTTTATTCGCCCACAAAAAAAATTGCAATCTTTTGTGGTTCTTAACACTGAGCGGGTTGACCATGACATCAGGGTAAGTTTGTCAGTTTATCCTGTTGCTTTCAAAATGAAATCCCTCCCTCCTTATTGATAGAGTAACATTTTACCCTGCGCTCATACTCACAGCTTGAATTGAGTCTTCATCCTGCTCAAACCAGTTTGAATTTGGCTGAAGATTGCCTCACAAGTTGTCTGTTTTTCGTGGGTTTACTCTATAGCCCATAAAATGACTATCCTATATGACTATACACGGGACTTGCATATTAAGCTGCTTTTTATGTTCCCGCCTTCAAAAACTGCAGTTGAGAGAGTTATACTAATAATACTAAATAAATAAATAATACCGTCATAAAAACCTCATGCATCAATAACTTTTATGGAACATATTTATCGTTCACATTTCTGTGTTCACAGAAGAGAAGGAAACTTTCAGTCTACACAAATGATTCACAGAAAGTATAGATATATACAGTGTTCCCCCGCTACTTTGCGGTTCAGCCATCGCGGACTTAGAGGTTCGCAGATTTTTTTTTGGAAAAAAAAATACAAATATTACATTGAAACAACATATTTTACAGGCGTTTTTTGTTATAACATGAATTTCACTCTCTCTACTCGTATTCTATATGGTGTACTGTATACAGGGGGGTAAAAAAAATTGGAATTAGATTCAAATTAAGCATTTTTGAAGGGGAATCCCTACTTCGTGGAAATGCACTAATCACAGGTGGTCCCGGTCCCCATTAACTGTGATAAGCGAGGGAACACTGTATAAAAGTATATCCATAAAATTGCAACTGAATATTAAAGAGTGAAAATAGTTGATTGAAATGACTACCATGCCGGGTAAAATAAGTAGAAGAGGAGTTATGTTTTAGGAATTTTTACCTGACCACTTTCTTTCATAGTGCGAAGTGACAAAGCTTTCTACAGCCAAGTTACACATAATGACCGGGACCACCCGCGATAAGTGCATTTCTGCGAAGTAGGGATTCCCCTTCAAAAATGCTTAATTTGAATTAAATTCCCAATTTATTTTATTTTTTTACCCCCTGTATACAGTACACCATACAGAATACGAGTAGAAAGAGTGAAATTCATGTTATAACAAAAAAAAACTGTAAAATATGTTGTTTCAATGTAGTATTTGTATATTTTCCCCCCAAAAAATCTGCGATGGTCTGAGTCCACGATAGCTGAACCGCGAAGTAACGGGGGAACACTGTATCGCACCGTGTTATGCCTCAAGAAATACTGTACATGTGCGCAATAGGCTGCCATGGCCATCAAAGTAAAGAAATTCCTAGGTGGCCCCCATACTCTTCTGACAATGAACCCTGTAGAGAACCTTTGGCGTATCCTCAGGTAAAATATACTATATACTGATGAAAGGTGGAAGCTATGCAAAAAAAATGTGAGTGTGGGAGGCAGTTCAAATCCAAGCTATTCAGATATTCAGCTATCAAATAAAGTGCTTAATAGGATCTTCACCCCTAACTGTTAAATGTATTCATTACATAGGTCAAAATGAACATGTGATTTGATTGTAACTGCTTTTGTAAGTCATTCCTTTTTGCAAATGGGTAGATATTAAATTGGTGATATTGTGGTGTCAAGCTGGGAGTTATACAATTCCTATCTATTTTGTGCTTCTTATACACCCACTCATTCCAGGAGAGCTCAAGAGACAAAGTGTCTCACAGATGCATTCATGATGTGCAAAGCTGCTAAAGTCAGCCAAACTCAGACAAGTTTCTGAATGCCTTCAACTTATTTTAGGAGAAACACCTAACTATTTCAAAACTTGGATTTTTCAGTATTCAGAATACTTTTGTGACAATTGATCAGAAAAACAGTACATAATATCTTAATATTGATGTGAAAATCAATCTGGATGTCTTTTCCATCAACGACTGACCAAGATAAGAGCAAAATATAATTTATATCATCATTCTGAACATGGAACCAGTATATACACATCTAAAATCGAGGCACGTAAAGCTGCACCAGAAGGTTTTATTTAAGTTTTAAAATGTTTAATTTAACATGGAAACACTTGGTGGGAATTTTAATAATGTTGTAACTCTGTGCAGCTAGTCCAATCATGGGGAAACTACGGCCCACGGGCCACATACGGCTTTGGGCTTTTTAATCCGGCCCGCTGACGTTGTCCAAATTATGTTTTTTTTCCCCAAGATGGCGCCGTCACGCGGAAGCCAGTGGCAGTAGCTCTGTCCAGTCTTATTTGCTTTTCGTGTTTTACAGCCCCTCTATCCTTTTTTAAATTAGATTTTGATATTTCTTAATGCATTCCTTTTTACTTTACTTTGTACTTTATACTTTTTACCTTAGTGATGAGTGATGAGTATGTTAATGCTTTAGTCCTTTTTTTCTGTTTATGTTTCATATGTACTATTAACGGATGCACTTTTTTATATGTATCATATCTTGTGCTGACCCAGCCCATCTGTCAAATTTTTAAAGTCAATGTGGCCCCCGGGCCAAAAAGTTTGCCCACCCCTGAGCTAGTCCTACTAGAGAGAAGCATTCCCATTTTCTCAAGACCAATTGTCTTGCATTTAGCACATTGAAAGTATACCAGACAAGACACATTTTAAATGCTCAAAAAGCCCTATTCTCATTTGTGTTACTAATCAGTTGTTTCATCATAGAGTTGCCTTGGATTTCATATTTTTAAAAAACTTACTTTATTTTTTATTCTTTATTTTCCGTACATTTATTTCTTCCTTTATGTGTGTTACAGGTATGAGTGCTCGTGGCTCAAGAGCCTTGAATGCGGAAGGGTCCTTGTCCTCCCTCTTCTTTGCCATTGCAATATCAACAATCAGGTCGACACTGTGATGCATTTGCTTTGGTTTTCTTCTTAAGTAACAGTGTCAGGTGTGTTAGTGTTCTGGGTATGGGAAAGAGGAGTGGAAGCCCACCCCTTTCTCTATTTCAGCCTTTTCTTTTTTTCCACTACTCTAGAATGATGAAGATGCCTTACTTTTATTCATGTACAACAGTGGTCCCTGCCTTGCTTTTCACTACCGTCCAATCCTAAGACTTTTATTAATGAAAATCTTCATGAATTTCATAAAACCTCAGTGAGAAATAATATTTTAGGAGTTTTCCTTCCACTAATTGGCAAGCATGAGCACAATACTAGACATGTGCCAATGTTTTTCAGTTTCAAACTCATTGAGAGAAGAGAGCAACACTTCAGGCATCTTTATTTTGACATGCTGTACCTCCCCAGGTTCCAACTCATAAAAGTCAATTTACCTTATATGATTTGATTATGGAGCTCACCGTTTAACTCAGGGGTGTCAAACTCCCTTTGGTCTGCGGGCCGAATACAGCTTAATTTGAGATCAAGCGGGCCGGACCAGTAAACTCATTGCAAAATTACATAGAACTAACAATAAGCCCACTTTCTTCCTTTGTATTAGTCACTAATACTAATAATTAATGCAAAGGATGAGTAAATTATCAAAATGTTTATTAACAGAATTTTCCTTTTACATTATGAACAATAAATTATGAACAAGAGAATAACATAAGAACATAAATAAGCTGCAGCGTTGCTTTCATGTTGTCTGCACGTACTAAAACACTGCGCCTCCAGCGGATAATACAAGAACTACAATTTTAAAAAAAAGAAAATTCATATATTTTTTTATACAATGCAGCTTTCTTCCCCGGGCCGTACCAAACCACCAGATGGGCCGGATTCGGCCCACGGGCCGTATGTTTGACACCCCTGGTTTAACTCCGCAAGGTTTTTATACATCATAGCAGTCCTTGTGCTTTTCTATAAACTGATGGATTGGATTTTTACTTTGCATTTACCAAGACAGAATCTGTAGGGAGATTGGGTCAGAGAGTTATAGTTATTCGCCAGTACTGAAACAGTTGGACCCCTAATATGCAATTTCCCTTTTCCCTTTATACAGTTTCTTTTTTACATTACTAGCAACAACAACAACAAAAACATTAACACGCATTATCACTATTTCAAGTCTACTAAAACACTCCTAGTAACTTTTGTTGACCCCAATTTTACTTTAGAGTTCCTGTAAGGTTATAATAAAATGAATAAATTGTTGGATTAGGCAGAAGTAAAAACTTTTGACAAATTTGAATTAATAAAAAAAATAATGAGTAGATGTAATAAGTCTTTTAAAATGGTTTGTCTGATTGGCGGCTGTCAGTCAACTGATGCTAATGCTAATAGCATGTTTTCTCTTTCAGTATAATCATATGTTTTAACCAACCTACAGTAATGGTACAGTATTCTATAAATTATCAATACACGTTAGTCCTTTTTTGCTTGTCTTACGTTGCCTTTTTCAAACTACAAATTACATCTTTAGTTTAATATATAAAATCACAACATAAACACAAAAAAAGTCATCATCATCTGTT
The DNA here is from genome assembly GCF_051989575.1 of Stigmatopora nigra. NCBI lineage: Eukaryota > Metazoa > Chordata > Actinopteri > Syngnathiformes > Syngnathidae > Stigmatopora > Stigmatopora nigra. The sequence goes on along the minus strand of NC_135508.1, from coordinate 5,577,946 downwards.
GCAAATCTGCTCTTAAATGTACTTTTGTGTGTTAAGAGCTTTTTTTTTGTCTGCATTGAAGCATTCTGGCTGTGGATTTTCAACAAAAAAAAGCAGACTTACTTGAACTTATCTAACCTAACCTTTTTCATTCATTACAACAAAAAAATTAAGCCTTGAGGCAACTTAATGCCGCATGATTCTTTTGTAAAGTTTCATGATACTTTTCAGAGTACTCAAGAGAGTTAGGAGAAATATTCTCAATCTTTTTCCACATAAAAAAAATTAATAATAAAGCACCAAAATAATAGATGACAGCTCTATCAATTTGGGATAACATTTACTTACTACATTCCGATATACATTAGGTTCTTATTGGATTTAATGATTTATAATGTAATGTTATTATTTCTAAAGAATAGAACAAGATAGCATTCTAAGACTTAATTCTGCATTTAAGTGTCACACGTTAAGAAGTGTATTCTGATTGAATTAGCCCAAAATTACTAGCTTCAAGCATATAATGTATTGCGAGATGCTTCACCAGGAAGGCCAGGTATTGTCCCCAATGGCCCCTATCAGTGGGCTGTGCCCTGAACACCTCATCAAACAATAATCCAATATGCATCCTAGTCAGATGCCTGGGCCCTCTCTTCTGGCAGACCCACATCATCTGCAAAAATAAAAACATATCCATTACTGAAGCCACCAAACTAAAACCCTTCATCTCCTCACTTGCACCCTGACATTCTGTCCAAAGTTATGAACATAATTGGTGACAAAACCTTTAGTTGAATAGTATTTGACTTGTTGCTAGCTATGAGTAAGAAACTTTGACAACAACTATACAGTGTTCCCTCGGTTATTGCGGTTAATGGGGACTGGGACCACCCGCGATAAGTGAATTTCCGCGAAGTAGGTATGCCCCTTCAAAAATACTTAATTTGAATTTAATTTTTTAAAAAAAATTAATTAATTAATTTATTTATTTATTTATATATGTTTTACCCCCCCCTGTATACAGTACACCATATAGAATATGGGTAGAGAAAGTGAAATTCATGTTATAACAAAAAAAACTGTAAAATATGTTGTCTCACTGTAATATTTGTATTTGTATTTTTATATTTTTTCCCCCAAAAAACGCGAAGCTCTGAATCCGTGGTGTCTGAACCGCAAAGTAGCGAGGGAACACTGTACTGAAGCCACCAAACTGAAACCCTTCATCTCCTCACTTGCACCCAAACATTCCATCCAGAAAAGTTATGAACATAATTGGTGACAAAACCTTTAATTGAATAGAATTTGACTTGTTGCTAGTTATGAGTAAGAAACTTTGACATCCCCTATACATGGATAATATCCAATTAATACCTCTAAACCTTTGGGGCGGGGACTAAGTAACGTGTAGTAAAGTGTAGAAAAACATTGAATAGAAGATACAAGTGAAGGGTATACCCACGATCCCAGTATAAAAATCCACTTTTTCAAACATCGTCAGTTGTCTAACTCAGGTTTAATGGCTGAATTTCATTATCCCTGAGTTTTGACCGTCGATTTGCCAAAGCAATTTGAAAATGTCACTTTGAGTTCTGGGGAAAACTAACATGAGCCTTATCGGTTGTACTTAATAGCATTGTGTCCAATTATTAAGACTTTCACTGAAAAGATGAATCAGTATTGAAATCCATCTGGACGAACGACGCAGTTGCTTAGCGACTCAGTTGCGCTTTTATAGTGTTTGTACTCAGCCAGAGAACTTTCAAGCACTGCCAACAAAACAAAAATGCCAGTCTGATCATCGTAATCTCACCGCTAACGTTTTTTTTTTTTTGGCAAGATAAATGTGTCTGCTGTGTTTATCACTTTGTGAATCAGTCCGTTCGTTGTGTTGTCAGTTGAATTGGCTTCTTTTGGTGCGGTATTTATTGTCATTATTTCTTGTATTTAAGCCAATCACTTCTAATTTCATTTTTTGAATGTCTTTTTGATAGCCAAGGAGTTAAGGTCAGCTATACGACATAACATTAAAACATGTGACTCATTTTATACACTGAACTGATGAATGAAGGATCTTTAACAGATGTGAAATTAGCTTACCGTATTTTCACGACTATAAGGCGCACTTAAAAGTCTTAAATTTTCTCCAAAATTGACAGGGCGCCTCATAATCCAGTGCGCCTTATATATGGAAAAAACAGAAAACCATAAACGAAAAACCACTACTGTCGGATATGAAAAAAACACATACGCCTGAACTGAAACAATACTGTTAAATATGCAGATGCCATCTTAGTTTACAAAATCTTCCATAATATAGTTCTTCCCCCACTGCAAGATTTTATACAAAAAAAATCCAAAACATCAACAATGGCTGGCTTTAGAGGTGACTATGTAGTGAGTGCTTCATACCTGGAAGTCAATAGCAATTACCGTATTTTCACGACTATAAGGCACACTTAAAAGTCTTACATTTTCTCCAAAATAGACAGTGCGCCTTATAATACAGTGCGCCTTATATATGGAAAAAATGTCATTCATTGAGGGTGCGTCTTATAATGCGGTGCGCCTTATAGTTGTGAAAATACGGTAATACAATTATCTGGCATGAAAATAAGTAATCAAGCACAGGTCATATTTGTTAAGACTTAGGAAGTAATACATCAACCAACATTAATGTGTGTGTGTGTGGGGGGGGGGGTGATTTGCATAGGAAATGAACACATGAACGCTACTATGGTAGATGGAATAGCATGTTTATCTCAAACAATTATTCTCAAGAGCAATTGGTACACATTTGAAGGCAATGGTGTTTGCAAACTGTAATGCTTTTTAACATATTTCACTTTTGTTGCTTTTTCACCTTTATATGCTATTCTTTTGTGTACATTATATTGCATTAAGGAATATTATTTTACCAATGTTTACTGATGTAAACATCTCTGTTTTTTATAATTCTATATGGAAGGGTGAAATAATTAAATTTTAAGGTGTTTTTTCAGTACAGCAAAGCAATGATGCCATTTTTTTGTTTTTGTAAAGTAGCAGTATTGTGGCGATGTTTTAATGGGTTTACTTGTGAGTGCTGAAAAAGCTCTTGCACTTTTTAAATATGGCTTTGATTGTTTAGATTTTGGTTTTCTTCAACTATTCTGCACAAAGGTCAAGTGTTGCTTTCAAAAACTATGTTTTATTTACAACTATGTGACAGCAAAATGTGTTCAAATTTCAAGAAGCAAAGGAGAGACAAAAAAAATCTCAAATTATTTTCAGTTATACCTGAAACATACTGTAAGTGAGTAAAAATAACCCTTTCAATTAATTTTATTTTCAATTGGTGGTGAACTGTTTGTAATGCAACAAAATGATAAGTTGCTCAACAATGCTTGGCCTTTTTGTTGACTCGTGTATTTTTGCCATTCAAATGATCTCTGAGAGATTGTGGCAGTAGCATTTTCACATTGAAAAGTCATTAGCTGATCTTGATATGCTGAAGCTGTGCATGTATAATATTGTTTGGTGCATTTGTGTTTTCTAAATGAGGCAGTTAATAAAAACACAAAATCAAGTGGTTTCTTTGAATAAGGAATTATAACACACCATACATGAAGTATTATTTGACATTGTCATTTTCAGCATGATCAGTTTTATTATCTTTTACTTCAGGAAATGTTTTTTTTAAGTAATACCACAGAAGATATGAAGTCCTTAATATTGTATAATATAAAACTGACTGGTTCTGGCTTGTACCAGGCAAATAATTGAGGACATTCTCTTCTGCTTTAGCAAACCTATTTTGGCTCAATACCAAATTTTCAAAACGTGTAGCCCATTCCATGAATATAAGGTCTAGGCCAGGGGTGGGCAAACTTTTCGGCATGGGGGCCACATTGACTTTAAAAATTTGGCAGATGGGTCGGGCCAGCACAAGATACGATAACATATAAAAAAGTGCATCCGTTAACAGTACATATGAAATATAAACAGAAAAAAAGGAATAAGGTATTAACATACTTGTCACTCATCATTAAAGTAAAAAGTACAAAGTAAAGTAAAAAGGAAAGTATTAAGAAATATTAAAATGTCATTTAAAAAAAGACAGAGGGGCTGTAAAACACAAAAAGCAAATAAGAGTGGACAGAGCTACTGCCACTGGCTTCCACGTGATGACGCCATCTTGGGAAAAAAAAACAATATTACAACGTCGACGCGCCGGATTAAAAAGCTTAACAGGCCCTAAGTGTCCCGCGGGCCGTAGTTTGCCCATGTATGGTCTAAGTACAAATCTACAATATTTTGAAAGCACAAAATTTATGGATACACATAGTTATGACTAAAACAACAGTATGACATATAAAGTTACTGAGAAATATCGATTCAGGCAGTGTTGCAGAGATGCTTTTAAGATAATAAGAAGGCAAGGACCCTGTAGAGAGATCAATGAAAGGAAGTCAGGAAAATAGAGGTTTCTCCCCACACACCACAGATCATCCATAACGAGCAGCTATGTCAATACTTAGCAATGGTTCTTCACCTTGTATTGACCACAGCATCACTATGGAAGGAAACTGAAACTTTCTTTGCAGTACAGACAGCATGAAAAAGTGGAGTGGCTTCGATAGTCCAGGATTTTTTTTGTTGAATTTTTGTTTATTGTATTGTTTTGGAATTCTGGATTGTGACCATAGAGACCATTCTTAGGCGACCATTCAATTAGACATTTTTGAAAAAAGACTTACTTTCTTATCCATTTAATTGAAAACATGTTTGGGGATCATGAAATATTTTTTCAAAATGACGAAGCATCCTCTCTTACATCAAAAATAAATAAATAAAAATACCTGATAGCATTTATGGAGGAAAAAAAGCATCCCATCAATGCAATGGTCTGCAAATATCCCAAATTTCAACTGAATTGAAAACCTGTGGCGGATATCTTCGAAAATACGGTCCAAAGAAAAGTTCCACCTACCTGTAAGGATTATCTTGCAACTCCAATCAAAGAGAGTTGAAAACAATATTGTTCGTCTCTCATAAAGCCAGAAAGGCAAAAAAATAAGATATAGGCCATTGATTTAAAGAAGAGTTTAGGACCTGCTGCCTAAATGTTAGGTCAACAGATAAGACTACGTCATAAATCCCTGCAACTGCTTTCGAATTTATGAAGGCTTTGTTGAATTTCATAAGCTTGCCCTAACCCTACCCGTAAATACCTTAGAGAACATTTAAAGTTCACGCAAGAGCTGATATTTTAAATTTAACATTCAGAGGACGGCGCGCCCAGTGTAATGTGCATAATTTACTAGTAAGAGGTATTAAACGGACCCGGCGACTGAGTGGTTAGAACGTTGGACTCACATCTCTGAGGTCCTGGGTTCAAATCCAGGTCAATTCACCTGTGTGGAGTTTGCATGTTGTACCCAGGCCTGCATGGGTTTTCTCTGGGTATTCTGGTTTGCCCCGAGGTATGCGTTTGAATGGCTGTCCTTCTGCTTGTGCACTGTGCTAGGCTGGTCACCGATTCAGGGTTTCCCCCGCCGTTGGCCCGAAGTCAGCTGGGATATGATCCAGCACCTCCCGCGACCTAAGTGAGGATAAAGCGCGTGTACTGTGCATACGTTTTAGTAACAGATATTAAACGTAAACACTGCCACCCTGCGGACCCATAATCTTACTGCAGTCAAAGGTGAGACCTGTTCATGTCAAATTAAAATGCTTCCTAAATCGTTATAGACAAAGAAAATATTGAAATTGGAATACTAAAATATCCATATATAGGCCAGTAGATTTATTTTTTAATCACTTCAGACGATTTTTGTGCATCCAACTCCAGTTGTGTTTTAATGTAGTTACATGCCACACCGCTATCAGTGCTAACGGATGTTGAGTCTACTGGAAATGCAAAGTAGAAAGTGTAGAAGAAGAAAACAAGGAGGAAGTCGTCAGTATTTGTAGCCCATTGTTGCACATGTATTTTATGGAAATCACATTCTGCGATGGACTCTTCAAACTCACGAAACGATGATCTTAAACTCCAAAACGATGTGTCCAAGGAGTTTTGCCCCGGTTACAAAGACGTGGATGCTTTTGTCAAAGTACGTTTTTATTCATTTGCTCTTAATGGAACAGGTTCCGAGTCAAGATTAGCAACGTGTTTACACGTTAGCTCGTTCTAAACTTCAACAAACATATCCTTACTCCTCTATCAAATCAAATATAAATTGTTATAACCGTAGTTGTTGGTACTGAGGGACGCTACTACAATTTACATCTTTATTTTGATATTTAATCCCAGGACTGCAAATTGCTAAGTGTTCAGAATTTTGGTGGCATACCCTAAATATTTATAACTAATACATTCAACATATTAGGGGGAAAACAACAACAACGTGTTGAGATAAACCTGCAATTGGACAAGTTGTCATTTATACATTATCTAAAGCAGACTTTAAACTTTTCAATCATTTTAAGTATATGTTTTATTTATTTTTTATTCATAAAATGATTGTTTAGCTGATTCTCATTTGATATCATAGTTGTTGTACATGTGTATTTTCTTGTGCCTTAGTAATACCCATTTAAAGTGACGTCATTCTACTACAGTGTCCAAGTAATATCTCTTCTTTGCAGCATGGCTTGGGTTCCGTGTTTTTGGCCACCAAAGCATCTGGCAGCTTACCTCAAATTGGGGACGAATTTGATTTCTATCGCACCTTCCCTGGTTTCCAGGATTTCTGCCAAGTTCAAGGGGATAAGCTCCTGATCTGGTGAGTTTATCAAGTATGATCGTGCTTCCTTTGAAGAAATCAAGGTCCACCTGTCTAGGCACAGCTGTCTGCTGTAAAGTACAGGAGGGGACAAGACAAAATAAGAGACGTTACCTATTTTGATGTATTCTCTTCTTCAAAAGTATACACCAAGACCAATTATTTTAATTTACTATGAGCAATGTGAATATTTTCATCTTTTCACAGGCATTTAACATTTTTTATGTATAAATACAGCATCAATTGAGTGAGAAAAGCTACAGATTGAAGAAAATACAGTTAAATTGATATTTCGTAGTAATACATTTGTTTTTAATAACAGGCTTACCCACATTCACATCCCAAAATTCAGTCTTCGTTTTTTTGTGCTTTTTCATATCTATTGTCTCAGTTACACTGTATTTGTTGTAAGGTCTTCCTTTCTCATAATGCTCATCAGCAGGTAAAATACATGTCTACGGGGTTTAAGTCAGGCTATAGACCATGGTTGGGCAAACTTTTTGACAGACGGGCCGAGTTAGCACTAGATACGATGCATATAAAAAAAACTGCACCCGTTAACAGTACATATGAAACATAAACAGAAAAAAAGGACTAAAGTATTAACATACTCATCACTCATCATTAAATAAACAGTGTAAAGTAAAAAGGAATTCATATAGTATGTAGTATTAAGAAATATTTAAATGTAATTTTTAAAAAAAAGATAGAAGGGCTGCAAAACACGAAAAACAAATAAGAGTAGACAGAACTACTGCCACTGGCTTCCGCGTGATGGCGCCATCTTGGGAAAAATTATAAAATTAAAAAAAAATTGGACAACATCGGCGGGTCGGATTAAAAAGCCTAACGGGCCGGATGTGGCTCGCGGGCCGTAGTTTGCCCATGTTTGATATAGACTTTCATGTAAAAGTAACCTGACATGTTTCTCTGTCTAGCATGAGCCAAATCATGCAACATCACAATTGCCGTTCTCTGATGAGAGACCGCGATAAGCTCACTGGATTGGAGGAGAGCTTTGATCTGGTTGTGGACTCTAATGATGTGATCTTGGAAAAAGTGGTATGTGCTACAATTTTTTTTGGGTTGATTTTTGTGACATGCATTTTTATGCTATACAAACAGTTTGATAATTGATACCTAATTTTCAGGGAATTCTTCTGGATGAAGCTGATGGTGTGAACAGGAGCCAGCAACCTGTTATGCCCACAGGCTATCAGCCTCCAAAGATTGTCGTTTCCAGCTGGAATCGCAAGGTTGGCCTCATATCCTCCCGATACAAGATGCTGTCTCTCCCCAAACTAAAATGGTGCTTGTATGTTCCAGGGTTCAGGCTCTGGTGGTCGCGCTGAGACGTTCAGACTGCTCCAAGCCAAGAATATTCAAAGGCCACAGCTGAAATTCAAAGATAAAATTGACAACAGTAACACACCGTTTATTCCCAAGATTTTCATCAAGCCCAATGCACTGAAACCACTTCCTTCATGTAAGATTCTGTCAAAATATTACTATATAATCATATTGTAGAACCTTGGGAGAACATATTTCTTGTTTATAGCACTGTTGATGTGGGGTGACATTGTATCTGTAAAAATTTCATAGTCCTACCTTTTCTCAAGGTCTTACTTGCACTTTTTACTGTTTGAAAATAGATTTTACTACGCAACACCTCCGGAAAGAGAGACCAGAAGATCTCGATGTCCCAGCCGCGCTGGCCGACTTAATTCATCAGCAGCGCACACAAGAACATAAAGTGGACATGTGAGGACTTAAAATTCATCAAATTACATATATTTTTTCTGCCTTATGACAATGTTACTCTAAAGCAGAGGGGTTAGACTCGGGTTGGTTCGCGGGCTGCGTTAACGTCAACTCAATTTCATGTGGGCCGGACATTTTTAGATTTACTTAGCTAGTGTTTTTGTAAATGGATTAATATAACTGGATTAAAAGCCCTGAATATTCATTTTTTATAGATCTAAAACAATGTTTATTTTAGCTTTTTTGAAATTTATTTTTAGATTTTACAAAATGATTTTTGAACTAAAAACACAGAAAAATAGATTTAAAAAAATTACAATTAGTGATTTAAAAGGGGGAAAATTAGGAAATGGTAATATACATCTTTACTCTTCATTTAAATTTGATCCTAAAACTGAAAGTCGGCACTAAAATTTACTTTCCCGGGCCACACAAAATGATGCGGCGTGCCAGATTTGGCCCCCGGGCAGCCACTTTGACACATGTGCGCTAAATGCTTATTATCATTTTTTTTGACAGGTTTGCACACCCTTACCAGTTCGAATTGGATAATCTTGTAGTACCAGATAGCATTCTGTCAAAGACTGAACCCAAGGTACTTTGAAACAGAAGGCAAAAAGCCATTTGTCCATGTCAATTTAAAAATTGTGATTTTTATAAATGTCTTTAATATATATTTACTATATTTGTAGATGTACAAACCAGTAGAAGAGACAAACTGCCAATTCATTGACACACTAGAAGATTTGGTGGCATTGAATGAGAAGCTAAACAATGTGTCTGAGTTTGCAGTGGACCTTGAGGTACATAAACCATCAGAAGTTATGACATCTATCATCAAACTGGTGTAGCGACCTGTTTCCCAACTGACATCATCTCAACTCCCATGACAGCACCATTCGTACAGGAGTTTCCTGGGAGTCACTTGTCTGATGCAGATCTCTACCAGGGAGGAGGACTTCATCATTGACACCTTGGAACTCCGAAGTGAGATGTACATCCTAAACGAGTCTTTTACCAACCCCTCTGCAGTCAAAGTAATTTAACTTTGCTTTTGTGACCCTGAACAGGACAAAAAGCGTAGAAAATTGATGACAAAACTATTTTTTTCTTTTCTGTCTATTAGGTTTTTCATGGTGCTGACTCAGACATCGAGTGGCTCCAGAGAGACTTTGGCTTGTATGTGGTCAATTTGTTTGACACACACCAGGCCAGTCGGGCTTTAAATATGGCCAGACATTCCCTCGACCACCTACTCAAGCACTACTGCAAAGTAGATTCAGATAAGCGTTATCAGCTTGCTGATTGGAGAATCCGGTATGATACCATTTTGATCATCATTTTATTACAGTGTTCCCTCGGTTATCGCGGTTAATGGGGACCGGAACCCCCCGCAATAGCTGCATTTCCGCAAAGTAGGCGTGCCCCTTCAAAAATGCTTAAAGAAACGTATAACATGTGCACAAAAGCACCACCCAGCAAAAACATAGTAGTCCGGATGGAGGATCTTTGGCAGTTTTTTTGCACGTAAGAAACATCGTTATTGGGAGTTGTGAACATTGTTTTTTTTGGGCAGTGAAGATGCGCCTGTAAACAGCCGTGACGTCATCAATGCGATTCCTGAACTCTCACCATGTTATTGACCATTTTTTTGGCCTTTTTTTTGATGCAATTACTAATTCTTATTGAATATTTTTTCCCACCTCTTGTAAAATGATGTAATTTATAATTTTAACTTAATATCTTTAAATTTAATTTTCTCCTGGAAAAAAAATCGGCAAAGCCCTGAGTCTGCGGTAGCTGAACCGCGAAGTAGCGAGGGAACACTGTACTTAGAAGTTGGAATTGCAGTAATATTAAATACTACATTTTCTCCATAGGCCCATACCAGATGAGATGGCACTCTATGCTCGCAGTGACACACACTATCTCCTTTATATCTTCGATTGTATGAAGGCACAACTCTTGGACTTTAACCATGGTCAGCCTGGTTTAATCCAAAGTGTCTGGAACAGGAGTAAAGACATTTCCCTGAAAGTATGTACAACTTTGACTTGTTGCTCCAAAGAAATTCAAATGTCTATTCAGCGTTGTCTACTTTATTCTATGTCTCGTCAATATAATATGTTCCATTTCTGACATTCACCAGTCTCACTGTGTTCCCTCCCTCGCCCACACAGAAATACGCAAAGCCAATATTCACTGAGGAATCCTACCTGGAGTTGCAGAGGAAGCAGAAAAAGTCTTTTAACACTCAGCAACTCACTGCCTTCAGACTACTGTTCGCCTGGAGGGACAAGCTTGCTCGGCAGGAAGATGAAAGCACCGGGTATGCTGTTTGGAGATGGATCTCAACTGTTTGAGACAGGTTTTCACAGCCCACGAGTTGAGGGAAAAGCTTAGTGTATTGTTCTCAATACAGTTCTGTGTGTGTGTGTACTTTTGTTTTTTTTATAGATATGTCCTGCCCACCCACATGATGATCAAGATATCTGAAGAGTTACCGAAGTAGGATAATTCATTCTACTGCTAGAACAATGATCCATTTGATCTTTGGGACTGATATTTGTGTTTTATTTTTTTTTTCTCTCAGAGAGCCTCAGGGTATCATTGCTTGTTGTAATCCCATACCCCCATTGGTGAGGCAGCAGGTCAATGAGCTACATTTGTTAGCGAAGGAGGCTCGAGAAATGCCTCTACTTAAAGTAAGACTCTGAACTATTACGCCAGGGGTGTCAAACTCACTTTGGTCTGCGGGCCGAATAAAGCTTAATTTGAGATCAAGCGGGCCAGACCAGTAAACTCATTGCAAAATTACATAGAACTAACAATAAGCCAACTTTTTTCCTTTGTATTAGTTACTAATACTAATAATTAGTGCAAAGAATGAGTAAATTATCAAAATGTTAATTAACAGAATTTTCCTTTTACATTATGAACAATATATTATGAACAAGAGAATAACATAAGAACATAAATAAAGTATGCGCAATTTTAACAACAATTTTACACAGTTAAACATATATTTAAGTGTGTTTAAGTGTAAAACAGTGCGCCCCTAGCGGATAATACAAGAACTACAAATTTTAAAGAAAATTCATTTTTTTTTTATACAATGCAGCTTTCTTCCCCGGGCCGTACCAAACCACCAGACGGGCCGGATTCGGCCCGCGGGCCGTATGTTTGACACCCCTGTATTACACTGTCCGTTATCACCACTTTGGATTGGATAACTTTATTTATCCCGTATTCTCCACATAGACTGAAATCGCAATGCAAAAGAACAAAGGGCTCCTACCCATAAAGAAGGTGAGAAACCTCTCTTAGAAAATTGTCATTTCACTGTAGCATTAGGAATGATTGTGATTTTTTTTGCTCGTTTTTGCAGGCAAAGGTTACATTGTTTGGTCCTCATGACACATCCAGAGTACCTGATCATATTGAGCCTCATGTTCCTGCTGATGGTGAGATTCTATGTGTATTTACAGCAAAATAAAATTAGAGACAGTAAAAGAAAGTTTTGCTATAGGTGTAAATATCCTAAACTGATTTCTCAGTGGTTTTAATCAATTCATTTTGTCCTACTGCAGAACTGCCAATCAAAGAAGGAGTTCTCTTCGATGATGATCAGAAATCTGACAATGATATTCAGAAAATAACACATCTTGTGGCTTCTGCCAAAATTACTCTGTTTGAGGTAATGGTAAGATCTTCTAATAGGTTTTTTTTCACAGTTTGAATTGTTATAACAAATGATTTTCCTTTTATATTTATTGAAGGAACCTGATGTAAAAGAAATTCTAGAGTCTCTCTCAGTGGTTCAAATGAAGGCCAGACGAATCAAAGAGTCATTTGAAAACCCTTTTAGGATGGTAAAAAAACTAGCCAGATCTTGGCTCTGTTGAATGACTTGAATATTTTTCAAAATGGTGCACAATATTTAGTTGTGTTCTTTTGTGATTTTTAGTACTTGCCTTCTACTGGTGTGCATGTAAATGAGAATGCAAAATCTGACCCTTCTTCAAAGATATTTGAGGTACAGAAAAGATTATGGACTATTGTTTTTTAATCAAATGGGGGACTAAAAGCACAAATTTAATAGCACTGCTTTTTTTTAAGATCAGTAAAAGATGGAAACTCCAGACCATGGAACAACAGCAGAAGGATCTGGAGTCAAAAAAGAAAGCCAAGGCAGAGGCAAAGCTGCAAGCTAAAAAGGCAACAGGTAACATTGTGGAATACATAGGGTTAATGTGGGTTCTTATAATTGTATGCTTTATTTTTATTTATAAAGTAAAGTAGAAATAATTGTTTACTGGGCATAAAGCAAGGGTCGGGAACCTTTTTTGATGAAGAGAGCCATAAGCAATTCATATTTTTAAACATTATTCCTTGAGAGCCATACTCGGAATTTATAAGTAAAAATACATGAAAATGTGAGCATTTATTATTCACTTCACCACTTTGAAAGTTAAAAAAGTCTGAATTATAGTGAAAAGATTATTTCCCTGTTACTAATCAATGAGTATCAATGAGAGAATGGATGCAGAAGAGTCTAATGAAGAAAAAAATATGATTTTAAAAAGGAGGAGATCAATATACACCCATCAAAAGAGCCACATATGGCTCCCGAGCCATAGGTTTCCTACCCCTGGCATAAAGTATAGTAAAAAAAAATGCTAAACATGAAGCAGAAAGGACAAGTGCCACAATGAATTCATTCATGATTACAAAATTCTTCATGTCTCCTTTAATACCACTGAATACGCATCCTAATGTTTTCTGCATTTTAATCAGAAAAACGACAGAAGGCTAAAGTAAGCTACCAAGAGTCCCTGGAAAATGTGGCCACTGTGCGCCAGCTCGCTGCCGTGAGTATTTTTCTCTTGAACTTTGTCTCTTAAGAGTTTAAAATGAACATGTAGCTGTCAAATGAGACGTCTAAGAATGCCTAGATCGTTGACGACATATCAATCACTCCTCAAAGCCTTAGCAAAGTTTAGTTTGTAGATCAGTGATTACAAACAGGGAGTGCTGTAATTTGCATGTACATTTTATTCAATCTGAATTCCAGTTATTTTAATTTCTCCTTTCTCATTTGAGCAGAAATGCAAAAAGGTGGATGTAAAAAAACGTGAGAGGGTCCCAAGTGAAGTTGGAGAGTCAACTCCCAAACCGAATAAAAAACAAAAATCTACAGACAAGAATGACCCAAGTGAAGTTGGAGAGTCAACTCCCAAACCCAGTAAAAAACTCAAATCTACAGAAAAGAATGACCCAAGTGAAGATGGAGAGTCAACTCCCAAACCGAATAAAAAACAAAAATCTACAGACAAGAATGACCCAAGTGAAGTTGGAGAGTCAACTCCCAAACCCAGTAAAAAACAAAAATCTGCAGACAAGAATCGTAAAACTGAAGTTCCTGATGAGGAGAGCTTCAAACCTTTTGACTATACTCAGTCAGACTTCAAAATCTTTTCTGGTATGTTTTTTCTACCCCTTTAAAATATAGTTTTATGTGTGTTTATATGCATAAATATTATTACAAGTGGATTGTGCTGTTCAAAATATACTGAATCAAAGTTTGTTTTTGTTTTTTCAGGGACTAAGTCGAAGAACAACTCACAGTTTGATCCAAACAACCAATCCCATGAGCCCAGAAAAAAGGTATTAGTTACAAAAAATCAATACAAATGTGTATATAACATTATATTTAATGTTTTGTATTTTTAACGTGTTTCCTATAGAAAATGGGAGCTGGGAAAAAGTGTGTTCCGGGGGGTGAAAGTAAAAGTATGTCATACATAGCTGGAACCTCAAACAGGTGAATAATTTTAGTTATTATAAATAATGTTTTTACTGATCATTTAAACAAATATTAATCTTATTCTTTCCAGGGGATTTCGTCACAACTGGCCCAAAAAATAAATACCTTCTTATTTTCCATAACAATTCATCTTTTTTAACCATTTTTTTTCATTGACATGTTTACCCTGTAAATATGCAAAATAACAGTATATTATTAAAGAATTTGTTCGTAAAAATTCATTTTGTCACTTTGTTAATCTTGTTGCATCTTCTAAATGGGAAAGTGGGATGTAATGTTAAGAGTCCTATGTTGACATGATCTGGCTTGCAAAGCAAGACTTTTTTTAAAATAAGCATTTTGTGTTTACTTTGGTTACATTTCTTTGATAATTACATTTTTGTGAACATTTTAGATTTGTGTTTTCAACACTTTCTTTTTTTGCAGTTCAGTACTGCGCAATCGTACTGTCTCCCAGCCGAACACGTGGGCATCATGACCATAGAAACAGTGGCTTGTACAGTTGTAGCGACCCATGTAACTGGCATGCGTTCGTAGCGGCCATCTTGGTAGGGGCAACTGCCTATTTCCTTACGTTTATTTATGTTATAACCAATCGATGTTTACATTTTTATCTAACCACATGTGTTGTGTCTTTTTAACGATCGGTGATGGGCCCTCGCGGATTTTGCCGAAAGCGAAACGTCATAGAGACGTAGTGCCAAGGAACGTTTTGTATCTACGGTAGATATCTGAATGCCAGCAGTGCAAGTCTAACAAACTATGGTGCTTGTATCCGACATCCCATTGGCTCGCGTACCTTTGCGTAATGACGTCTTGTGGCAACTATTTGCTACGATGCGTAGCAGCAAGTATGGTTGTGAAGGATAGCCAAGTGTCAAAACGTTGTCGCGTGTCACGTTGGCTGGTTTATAAACACGTTTACCTGAGCTCGCGGTTGCCGGCATGGACAATATCAGGGACGGGTGGTTTAAAGAGACGTGTACACTATGGCCAGGCCAAGCAACTAGTCTTGAAGTTGATGAAATCCTCTACCACAAGAAATCCAATTTTCAAGACGTGTTGGTGTTCAAGAGGTGTGTTCTTAAATGTCCCTGCTCCTTGCTAACGCTGCTATTCCTGTGTTGGCAGCCACTAGCATTGCTTATGAAGTAGTTCAAGATCATAAAGAATGGTCTCAATATAACTAACTAAATCATGCTAATTCATTATACTTTTTAGCTGACTTTTTTTAAGATAGGGATTTGCATGCTACCAAATTTTCAGCTGAAATTGTATTTGGCCTAAGAACAAGTGCAGTGTTTATTTTTCAAGTTTAAATTAAATAATGCAATTCTAACAATTTATTCTTTTCAGTAAAACGTACGGCAACGTGCTCGTACTGGATGGGGTGATCCAATGCACGGAGAGAGATGAATTTGCTTATCAAGAAATGATTGCCAATCTTCCCCTGTACAGCCACCCTTCTCCCAAGAAGGTAGTATATAATTAACTGTATATAATTAACTAGAGATGATATACACAGAATGTGATTAGTTATAAGTAAAGTAATACTAATGTCACTGCATCTCTGTAATGTGTTGCCTTGTTTAAGTATATGCCACTTTGTCAACAGGTTCTCATTATTGGTGGTGGTGATGGTGGTGTACTCAGAGAGGTAGTAAAGAATCCTGAGGTGGAGTCTGTTGTTCTCTGCGAGATCGACGAGGTGAGGCTAAACTATCATCAAATCAGTGCATCATGAGATACTCTACTCACAAGTTAGAGTCAGAAATTTGGGAATTATACTCATAAACACGATAACTTCTACAAGGCAACTTAATTTTATAAATCACCTATCCTTTACTTATCGCCACAGTGCAGGCGTAGGGAACCTATGGCTCGGGAGCTATATGTGGCTCTTTTGATGGCTATATATGGCTCTCCGCTAACTTCTGTGGTAAAATATGGTTATCACTGGTGAGAGACCTAAGTCCCGAACGCATAAATGGGAGCGTCACGGTAGAACTGTGGCGCCGACATGATCTAGCGCCTTTTTAATCATACATTTTCTTCATTAGACTCTTCTGCATGCATTCTCTCATTCAAACTCATTGATTAGTAATAGTGAAATAATGTTCTCAAAAGAATTAAGACTTATTTTTTACTTTCAAAGTGGTGAAATGAATAATAACTGGATACATTTTCATGTATTTTTACTTTTAAATTCTTAGTATATCTCTCAAGGAATAATGTTTGAAAATATGAATTTTTATGGCTCTCTTGGTCAAAAAGGTTCCCGACCCCTGCCATAGCGAATGCTCACCCCAATACCCCCTTGTCTCCTTCATAGGATGTTATTGAAGTCTCGAAAAAATTCCTCCCTGGAATGGCCAAAGGTTTCTTTAGTCCCAAACTCACCCTCCACGTAGGTGATGGCTTTGAGTTCATGAAGAAAAACCAGGATGCCTTTGACGTCATTATCACTGATTCATCGGACCCTGTTGGTAAGTTAACTTTCCAAAGAGTTTGTGCCATATCTTTATTGACATGTTTCTGTCTGTGATGCAGGCCCTGCTGAGAGTTTATTCAAGGAGAGTTACTATCAACTAATGAAGACAGCATTGACAAATGGCGGCATTCTCTGCTCTCAGGGTACTTTTTATTTCATTTAATCACAGACTTGATTCATTTTTTGAAGCAGTATTCACCTCTGTGAAAGCCAAGTTATATATCTTTTGCCCATTTTAGACTTAAAGCCAAGAGGGTAGAGAAGAAATGAGTTAAATAAATGAATCAGGAGTTTTCTAGCTGTATGTTCCAGGCACCTTATGTTCCCAAATTCTATTTTTTTTGTTTCAACTGCAGTAGCAGAAGTGGTAGTTTAACTTTATGTTTAAGCTTTGTTCTTAAATTGGATTAATATAGCACATATACAGTGTTCCCTCGCTACTTCGCGCTTCAGCTATCGCGGACTCAGAGCTTCGCAGATTTTTTTCAGAAAAAAAAAATAAAAAAATTAAAGATATTAAGTTAAAATTATAAATTACATCATTTTACAAGAGGTAGAAACAAAATATTCAATAAGAATTAGTAATTGCATCAAAGAAATGGTCAATAACATGGTGAGAGTTCAGGAATCGCATTGATGACGTCATGGCTGTTTACAGGCGCATCTTCACCGCCCAAAAAAAACTGTTCACAACTCCCAATAACGATGTTTCTTACGTGCAAAAAACTGCAGAAGATCCTCCATACGGACTACTATTATGTTTTTGCTTGGTGGTGCTTAGACGTTTCTTTAAGCATTTTTGAAGGGGCACCCCTACTTCGCGGAAATACACTTATTGTGGGGGGGGGGGGTCCCCATTAACCGCGATAAGCGAGGGAACACTGTACTCTGATACAAAGCAGTTATTGTAATGTGCGCAGGAGAATGCCAATGGCTGCATTTGGATCTGATAAAAGAAATGCAAACCTTCTGCAAAAGCTTATTCCCAGTAGTGGACTATGCCTATGGCACCATCCCAACTTATCCCAGTGGACAAATTGGATTCATGCTCTGCAGTAAGAACCCTGTAAGTGTTTCAACACCCCATATTTTCCAACCTGCTTGTTGTTTCCATGTGATTGATTTTTTTTTAATATAATTATTGTCAAACTGTCCCTTCCCTTTTAGGAAACAGATTTCCAAAAGCCAGTGAAAGAACTGTCAAATGGAGAACTGGAAAACATGAACCTGAAATATTATAACACGCAGGTTCACAAAGCGGCATTCGTACTTCCTGAGTTTGCACGAAAGGTCAGTGTTCGCAATAGTCATATGATTCTGTTGGGAAATTGTCATTTTTATTAATATTTGGTCTGCAAAACCACTTGTTGTGACTCGACCCTAACTTAAACATCTTAGTTTGTTGTGTCTCTGCTGCCCTTTGGACTTAACAGCCTTGACAGGGACATTGGTAGTACTTTAACTAAACTCTGTACTCTAAAAGTTTCTTTTCTAATCAAGAAAGAAAAGGTTATTGACTATAAGCATGGTGACTTTTCAAATCAAAGATCAACAAAACAAACTTAGAATGGGCCTTTGTTGACTGTGAAAAAATGTATTTGGTTTGTTAACCACAAAATTTAGACGATATAAATCCTGAGTACCCAAAGTAAGGAACAAAAAGGATCAGCAGAAAAATAAAATAAATACAATTAAGTCGATCTATTCGATGATCTGGTGGCAAGAGCCAGCAACAGTAGTTGCACACCGACATCAACAAACTTTTATCTACTACTCCTGTGACCGGACGTTTGGTCGCCGTTCTTTTGGTCGCCGGTCGAATGTACTTGGATATTAAACTCTCTCTCTCTTAGATATTAAACTCTCTCAGACTATCAGCATGTAGATCAATGAGTGATGAAAATTGTTCGCTCATTTTCATATACTTCTGTTACAAATTAAATTTAGGGGTGTACAGACATGAACCAGTGGCATTCAGGAAGATATTTTTGGCATAATGTTAACAGATTTATTTTTGTCTCACTCAAAGCTAGCTCTTGTGACATGCGCACACATATGGAAGAGCATGTTTCATACCGTTGGGCATTATTCGGGAATCACGTTACGATCATACGATACTTTTTTGTGGCATCTATATCGCTATATTGTACTGTGGGATATTTTTAAACGTAATAGTTCCTTAGCTCAACTACATAAGGTTGAACATGTGTCTAACCCAGGGGTGGGCAAACTTTTGGGCCCGGGGGCCACATTGACTTTAAAAATTTGACGGGTGGGTCGAGTCAGCACAAGATACGATACATATAAAAAAGTGCATCCGTTAACAGTACATATGAAACATAAACAGAAAAAAGGACTAAAGTATTAACATACTCATCACTCATCATTAAAGTAAAAAGTATCAAGTACAAAGTAAAGTAAAAGGGAATGTATTAAGAAATATTAAAATGTAATTTTAAAAAAGATAGAGAGAGGGGCTGTAAAACACGAAAAATAAATAAGTGGACAGAGCTACTGCCACTGGTTTCCGCGTGATGGCGCCATCTTGGGGAAGAAAAAAAACTATTTGGACAACGTGGACGGGCCGGATTAAAAAGCCTAGCGGGCCAGATGTGGCCCGCGGGCCGCAGTTTGCCCATTTCTGGTCTAACCCATCATCTTTCCTGCTTTCTGTTGTCATTGGCAGGTACTCAAAGAGCCTTGAATGGCCACAGAAGAACAGTGTTTTCATCCTTTACCAGCTCCTCTGAACAAGTACCAACAGCTTCTTCTCCTCAGATCCATTAGGCCAACCTCTATATCATATTCTCCTTAACATATCAAAGTTTATTTGTGGGGTAGGTGCAATTGCTCTGTTTCTTTTGGTCCTTCCAGTCCTTAACACCAGTTTACATCCTGATGTTTTCTGTTCATGTTCATTCTGAAACTTGTATCATGGGCACTGATGATAATGATGACACCATCCAATTCTGACCTCTTGCCGAAGGACGGAGTAATCTTTAAATTGAATCTGTGGCCAGTTGTTGTGGAACGGTTTTGCTGCACTTTCAATGGAAAATATTCTGTTCATCGGATTGTCAGTGCATTTAGGAAATGAACACAGTCATGTTTTAAGAAACCAATACACCTCATAGGCTCTTTGTCGATTATGGATCTGTATGCATTAACTAACAGTGATGGAGACAATTCTCACTTAAAAAATACAACAACTGCTTAATGCTATGATTTGGTATGGATGGTAAAAGCTTTCTATGTAGAGAATAAGCTGTAAAATTAGTTAAAATGCCAAATTATTATGCAATTACTAGCTAGAATTTTGATTAATTGTAGGAACCTTGTTACTAGCTTGATTTGGAATACTGTTAATTTTCACAGCATTTTTTTTTTTTTTTTTGCTAACATTTCAAAACATTTGCTGGAAGGAAAACATTTTTCTTTTTTTTTTTTATAAAAAAAAATTATTGTACTGTATATTCTGTTAACAAAACACATGATAATGATTAGACTGAAATGCACAACACTGGAAGCCTTTGGGGCTTCGTAGCTTGATCAAAAGCAATTGTTCCCGGACACTGAACCATTGCACATGAGAGCAATTGTTCGATTTCAATTAAATGTATC